>NC_053489.1:275394115-275694115 GCF_905171775.1 Rana temporaria
GGATATCTGATGCACTGCAATTAAGTTTAGGGGGTGGGTAAAAAAAAGGGAGGGGGTGGGGGGGTATAGGTATTGTGTTATTTCCTTCTCTCCTATTTTTATCTTCTTATCTCTTCCCCGTTTTTTTTCCTTGACAAGCTATATTGCTGCTTCTTGGGCATTAGAATTTTTTAATTGTATCCAG
Source organism: Rana temporaria (assembly GCF_905171775.1). NCBI lineage: Eukaryota > Metazoa > Chordata > Amphibia > Anura > Ranidae > Rana > Rana temporaria. Next base: position 275,394,300 of record NC_053489.1, read on the forward strand.
TTATACTAAGTTGAGGTGTATTTTGATATGTTTTCTTGTGATATACTGATAATTTCCTCTATTTTCTCTGTGAAACCATTCCCTTTTGGAAGGAATATTTGTTGAATGCCAGTGATATGGTATGCAATGTTTTGCAGAATTTATCATAAACATAGGTAAAGATTTAAGATAGCGTTTTTTAGAGATTTTATTGTGGTGCAAAAGATACTGTGCCGATGTAAAGTTCAATTCTTCCGACGTGACAGAACTAATGGTGTCAAGGACCATGTGCCAGAATGACTGGATCATTGGGCACGACCACCATATATGAACCATGGTGCCTTCCTAATTTCCACATCTCCAGCATTTATTGGAGACTTGGGGATAGAATTTGTTTAACAGGGTGGGAGTTCTGTACCATTGTGCAATGATTTTATATCCGCATTCTTGAGTTGCCACATTAATGGAGCCTTTATATGCATATATGAAGATGGTTTCCCATTCTGTTGATGAGATCTGGGTATTGAGGTCTCGTTCCCATGCTTGACATGATGTACTGCTAAAGTCATCAAGTTCTCCAAGGAGAGAAATATATAAGATAGAAATAGTGGGCTAGATTCAGATACAATTGTGGATCTATGTGCTGGGGTAACGTATCTCAGATATGTTACGCTGCCGTAAATTAGGGCGCAAGTTCCGTATTCAGAAAGAACTTGCGCCCTTAGTTACGACGGCGTAACGTATTTGGTCCGGCGTAAGCCCGCCTAATTCAAATGGGGATGATGTGGGCGTGTTTTATGTATATTAACTGTGACCCCGCATATTTGACGTTTTTTACGAATGGCCCATGCGCCGTTCGTGAAATAAATTCCCAGTGCGCATGCTGGAAATTACGCCGCAAATCGTCAATGCTTTAGACGTGAATGTAACTTACGTACAGCCCTATTCGCGAACGACTTACGCAAACGACATAACATTTTCAAAACTCGACGCGGGAACGACGTCCATACTCAACATTAACCACTTCCTTACCGCGTCATTGTGAAATGACGGCGGCAGGAACCCCTCCTCAATCCAGGAGGACGTCATATGACGTCCTGGGCTTTGCGGGTGGATATCTGAATGGTGCCTGCAGCTAGAGACATCATTCAGATATCCTTCTCTCCTGCCGGCGATTCTGCACAACATAAGAACGATCATAGCGGCGATTCCGCCGCTAGATCGTTCTTATAGGCGGTGGGATGGGACATCTCCCCCCTCCCGCCGCCATCCGGTGCTTCTCCGGGCTCTCCCGTGCCATCGGGGGCCCGGAGAACGAATCGTCCGGCGCTGGCAGGAAGCATAGAGATGACTGGTGACCAGATGGTCACCAGTCATCTCTATGACCGTCGGAGGAAAAAAAATTCACCGATCTCATGCTTACAGTTGCTTAGCAGCCGCAATTGCGGCTTTGTTTACTTACGGGGACCCGGGCGTGACGTCATCACATCGCGCCCGGGTCCCCGTAAGTAAACAAAGCCGCAATTGCGGCTGCTAAGCAACCACAAGCATGAGATCGGTGAATTTTTTTTCACCGATTTCATGCTTTCCAGCCTGGAGGAGAGATGTGCGGTCTTATTGACTCCGCATCTCTCCATAAAGAGGACCTGTCACACACATTCCTATTACAAGGGATGTTTACATTCCTTGTAATAGGAATAAAAGTGATAATAAAAAAAAATAATAAAAAAAAAGTGTAAAAAAAGAAATAAATATGTAAAAAAAAAAAAAAGAAATAAAAAATATATTTTTTAACGCCCCTGTCCCCAGTAGCTCGTGCGCAGAAGCGAACGCACACGCAAGTCCCGCCGACATATGTAAACGCCGTTAAAACCACATATGTGAGGTATCGCCGCGTGCGTTAGAGTGCCAGCAACAATTCTAGCACTAGATCTCCTCTGTAAATCTAAACTGGTAACCTGTAAAAAATTTCAAAGCGTTGTCTATGGAGATTTTTAAGTACCGAAGTTTGGCACCATTCCATGAGTGTGCGGAATTTTAAAGCTTGACATGTTAGGTATCTATTTACTCGGTGTAACATCATCTTTCATATTTTACAAAAAAATTGGGCTAACTTTACTGTTTTGTTATTTTTTTAATTCATGAAACAATTTTTTTCCAAAAAAAAGGCGTTTGAAAAATTATTGCGCAAATGGCGTGCAAGATAAAACGTTTCAATGACCGTCGTTTTATTCCCTAGGGTGTCTGCTAAAAAAACATATATAATGTTTGGGGGTTCTGTGTAATTTTCTAGCAAAAAAAATATGATTTGTACATGTAGGAGAGAAGTGCCAGAATAGGCCTGGTATGGATGTGTGTATAACTGCCCTGTATGGAAGTGGTTAACTACGCCTTATATAGCAGGGGTAACTTTACGCCGGAAAAAGCCTAACGTAAACAACGTAAAAAATGCGCCGGCCGGACGTACATTTCTGAATCGGCGTAAATACCTAATTAGCATATTCCTTGCGTAAATATACGGAAGCGCCACCTAACGGCCAGCGTAAATATGCAGCCTAAGATACGACGGTGTAAGACACTTACGCCGGTCGGATCTTAGGGAAATCTATGCGTAACTGATTCTATGAATCAGTCGCATGGATACGACGGCCCGCACTCAGAGATACGACGGCGTATTCGGAGATACGCCGTCGTATCTCCTTTCTAAATCTGGCCCAGTATGTCTTTGTTTTGGAGCAGAGATTTTCTAGGGTAGTTAGAGGTCTCGTCCATTTGTGTGTTGTCTCATGTTTGGTCAGATAGTGTTTGGCCCCTTTCACACATGCAGACCGTATGTCGGCCTTTTCATCCATTCGTTTATGGATGAAAAAGGGACATACATTAATCCCTATGAGATAGCGGGTGTCAGCGGATGAACATCCACTGACACCTGATCTCATCGGGGTCCGCAATGCTCCGATTCTGCAGACAGAGAAAAATCCTATTTTTCCATCCGTCTGCAGCGTGGATCGGGTGAACACGGACAGTTGGTCCATTTTCATCCCATCCCCCCATAGGGGAGAGCGGAGATCTGACAGGGCGGTCCCTGCACAGTGTGTAGGGACCGCCCTGTCATTTGCCATCTTAGCAGGGATCAACGGTTCAGCAAGCGGATACACTTGTACGGATCCTCACAGGATCCATACATGTGAAAGGGCCCTTTAACTTGAATGTAGTTCCATTTTGATAGAACTTTCGAGTTGATTTCTCTGTTAATTTCATCTCTCGTTTTGGGGGTGTTCCCTCTAAAGAAGTGTTTAGTCTAAATGTCTTTATGGGGCCAGACCCTCAGGAGGAAGTTTTTCTCTGAACCCGGTTGAAAGTCTGGGTTACCTTTCAGCAGAGTCAGAGGTCCCGTCCAGGGTGTTGGATTGCCAGATTTTGAAGCCTCACGCAAGACTTCTAAAGTGGGGCCTTTTAAAGGGTGAGACTTAGCCTCTGATGGATGGTGTTTAGGATGTATCCAAGGAAGGGTTCTAAGAGGTTGTGGCATTTGTGAGTGTTCTAGAGATACCCAATCCTTAACTTGCTGGTGTATATTGCAATCCACAATTCTTGCTAGGTGGTAATATTTCCGTAAATCAGGGAGGGCAATTCCTCCTCTAGACTTTGGTAAATTTGAACGGGTATGTCTGATTCTGGGAGGCTTGCCTCTCCATATAAAGGTTAAGCAGGCTCGGCTACATTGAAACGGTAACCGGCAGATAGACTTTCTACATTGAAACGGTAACCGGCAGATAGACATTACTCTCAGGCGCATAATTATATGATGGACGGCGTGAAAAAATCAAAACTTAAACCAACAAAAGTCCCTGAAGTGCTGACGAGAGCTGCAAATAAAATGGCTGCAGCATCTTCAACCCACTCCTCATTACTTATGATACTGAGCCTGAGCCTGAATTTGACTTTGGTTTGAACCCGAATATTCTACAGGGTACTACACCCAATTCAGACCTTATCTCACAATTTGAAAGAGTCCTACAAAGGGCACTACAAAACACCTCAGATACCATTACAGAAAAACTGACACGAGAAATCCATGAGGTGCGAAGACGAACATCTGTACTGGAACAAAGAATGGAAGAAATAGATGAAATAACTACAAATTATAATGATGAATTGGAACTACTTAAGGAAGACAATATTTCCCTTAATAATCACTTGGAAGAATATGAAAACAGAGCTAGAAGGTCTAATCTGCGAATCCGTGGTGTACCAGAATCTATAACAGATCTCCTTCCCGCCATTACTACACTATTCCATGAACTAGCTCCTGCAATTCCCGAGGAACACACCCCGTGATCAAGTCTTATTGGACGAAACGTCGGGAGGAGGCGTACTGACGTCACCGCTAGTGAGGAACTAGTTCTGTTACCGGCCGGAACTTTGTTTTGCTGATATTCCACTTCTATGCTGTAAGTGTGATATTTTATTCATTAAATTATTTTAAACGTTATTACACCATTGTGGTTCTCTTCTCCATGATTGATTGATCGATGGCCTGATTGCTTTTCTGAGGAGCGCTCTATATGAAGACCCCTTTGTTTGCTGCACACACACCTCTCACGTTTGTTTTGCTTTTTATACCCAAGGATCTGTTTCTATTGCTTGTTTTTCTGGTTTACTGCTGGTGGACTGTCGGGAAGATTGGCTTTGGATTTGATCCCCTGTGCAGCCCAGGTGTATGGCTACCTGCTTGTTTTGATCCATTAGGATCGCTAATTCCGGTAAGGGTCTGTAATACCAGGCAGCTGGGATCCAGATTTCAATATTTATTGCTGGGACATTTTTTCTGAAGTTGTTTCTTCACTGAACTGTACAACAACATTTTTTCAATTTTTTTCATTTTTATTTTCATTCTTTATACACATTTTGAGAAGATTTATATTCACTATTGGACATTTTTTGTGTATTCACCATTTATGATCTGCTAAGACATATTTTCACTAGCGCAACTCCATCCTTTACCTATGCTATTTTTGTTTGTATAAACAATTTGAGTTTGCAGCTGTTTATGTACTGTACCAGATAAGCGCACTGTTTTTCCACTTTACCAATTCCCGAGGAACGCCTGGAAATGGATAGGATCCACAGGTCACTAGCTCCCAGAAAAGAAGATGGCCCCCCAAGAGACATTATCATTAAACTTCATTATTTCAAAACTAAAGAACAACTTCTGGAAGCAGCTCGCAATAAAGATGCTTTGATCTTACAGGGACACAGATATCAGGTGTTCCAAGACCTTTCACAGCAAACCCTAACCAAAAAGAAAGATGATGAAACCACAAATACAAATCCTTCAATACAACCACATTTCTTACCGATGGTGCTTCCCCTTTGCTCTTCGTTTTTCATATAAAGGCACCTCCTATACCTGCAAATCTGCTGAAGACCTTATTTTCTCAATTCATGAACTTTGTCTTTCAGTTCCTGAAAATACATCAGAAGGCTCCAAACGAAGAGCAGCCTCAGGATCTCCCTCAGAGCAACATGCCATTTCAACTCTTCAAACTCACCCCAGCACTCATAAGAGGAGCCGCTTATTTAACACCCAGCAAGCTACTGCAGAACAAATGGACTGAATCTCATCTGATGGTGTTATAAATTGTCCAATCATATATAATTGACTCTATGTCTGTTATAATGATCTCTGAGATAGAATTTCTCTGTCTCAGTAGATCTCCTCATTAGTAGATTCCCCTAAAAGTTCTAGTTCTAATACAAGATTAATTCCCTTAGACAAATTGTTATAAAAATTAACTTATACTTATGCTGAACATATTGATCAGTCTGGGCTCCATGTGGTACACAACTATATGGATCTTATGACTCTCTCTCTGTATTATCTTCAAATGTATGACCCAACGCATGAGAGTCTGAGTTTTAAAAAAAATCCCCTATGTCATTAAGAGGACTTCCATTAGTTCTACATGATTTGCACGCGTTATATAAATAACCCCCGACTCAGATGATGGATCCTAACTTTCTAATATCATATTGATCTTAAGGAATATCTAAATACGTTATTATTTTTTTCTAAATACGTTATTGTTTCATTTACTTTTATCCCTTTAAAACTTGTTCAGTTCTATATGTTTTTACAATATTATATAGGTTGCTAGGTTCTCATAGACAGTCCACTGCACCTCACACTCGATCCTTACGTGCCTGGTATAATATAACAGACATCCTTTGGATGTCACAGTACCCACAGTGTGGTAATTGATACCACACTTTGAATACTAGCTTCATTTAGGAGCAAAATGTAATACTTTCCATATTAAAACTTCTCTCCTTCATAAAACTTAGATTTTAATTTGTACCACCACCCCATTGAATCTCTATCAGACCTATATTTACCCCTTACTTGCGGCGGTGTAACGTAAATGGGTTACGTTACGCTGCGCCGCAGGTACGTGAATCTGGCCCAATATACCCACTATTCTCACCCCCACAAACAATTCTCTCGAATTGATCATTTATTTACCAATATTAATTCCGCACAACTTATTCTTCACTCACTAATCACCCCGTGTACCTGGTCAGACCATGATGCAATTATTACCAGCTTCTCCTCCCTTGTCCCTAAACCCAACTATTGCACTTGGAATATAAATGACAATCTTTTAGCTTCCTCTACCTATAGACAAACAATTGAAAATGCCATTCAAGATTATACTACAATCAATTCTTTGCCTGAAATAAACCCACTGACACTCTGGGAAGCCCACAAACCTACAATAAGAGGAGTCTGCCTTAGCCAATCAACCTATCTCAAAAAACAAAATGACCCAAACACAATTAGAAGAGACATTCTACAAAGCCTCGGAAGACTTTCAAACATCCCCTTCCCTAAGTAACAAATTGACATATGACAAAGCTAAGTTGGAATTAGATGTCTTTTTAACGGATTCGGCAGAAAAAAGCGAACAAACCTACAACCTTTTTAGCCTTGACTCTACGTAAAGCAGATCACATTAGGAAACCAATTCGGTTACAAATTACAAAAAATAACTATTCCAACAATCTAGGAATTTACTGAAAAATAGTAAATGTTTTTTTCGTAGAAAACTTGCTGATTTATACAAAGACACCCATAAATGTGATCAAACTAAACTAACCTCCTTTTTATCCAATATCCAACTTCCCTTTCTCAACTCTCATCAACATGACACTCTTGAAAATTCCATTACAACAGAAGTACTATCAGCTATAAAAACCTTGAAAATACATAAACGCCCTGTCCCAGATGGCTTTTCAGCTACTTATTACAAAATATTCTCTGCATTACTTTCCCCCCTTCTAACAGAAGCTTTTAATTCTCTCCTCTCAGGGCATTCATTTCATCCAGAATCCCTGCTAGCCTCTATATCAATGATACCAAAACCAAACTCTGATGACACAACCTGGTCCAATTATAGACCTATTTCTGTACTAAATTTAGACATTAAGGGCCAGATTCACGTAGAATCGCGGCAGCGTAACGTATTGTAGATACGTTACACCGCCGCAAGTTTTCATCGCAAGTGCCTGATTCACAAAGCACTTGCGATGAAAACTACGCCCGCGGCCTCCGGCGCAAGGCGGGCCAATTCAAATGGGCGTGTGCCATTTAAATTAGGCATGCTCCCGCGCCGGACCTACTGCGCATGCTCCGTTTCCTAACTCCCGCCGTGCTTTGCGCGCCGTGACGTCACTTTTTCGAACGGTGACGCGCATAGCGTACTTCCGTATTCCCGGACGTGTTACGCAAACGACGTTAAATTTTACATTTCGATGCGGGAACGACGGCCATACTTTAGACAGCAATACGTTTGCTGACTAAAGTTAGGGCACCTAAAACGACGACTAACTTTGCGACGGGAAACTAGACTAGCGGCGACGTATCGAACGCGAAAATCCGTCGGGGATCCGCCGTAACTCCTAATTTGCATACCCGATGCTGGTTTACGACGCAAACTCCCCCCAGCGGCGGCCGCGGTACTGCATCCTAAGATCCGACAGTGTAAAACTATTACACCTGTAGGATCTTAGGGATATCTATGAATCAGTCGCATAGTTAGAAACAGGGATACGACGGCGTATCAGGAGATACGCCATCGTATCCTTTTTGTGAATCTGGCCCTAAAATACTAGCTAAAGTTCTGTCAAATAGACTTAATCCAATAATAGGAAAACTTATAAATAAAGACCAAACAGCAACTTCATTGCTTCTAGACACACAGGAGATAATATAAGGAGAGCAACCCTCCTTGCACATATAACGCGTACCCGCCGCATCCCTGCCTGTTTCCTCTCTATCGATATACAAAAAAGCATTTGACAGTCTATCTTGGGATTATCTAAAATCTATTCTCCAAAAATGGGGCTTTGGAACACATTTTTTACAATGGATATTATCACTATATGATAATCCAAAAGCGTATGTTTTATATTCAGGATTCCGCTCTGAACCCTTTAAAATAGAAATAGGAACCAGGCAGGGCTGCCCTTTATCCCCACTCCTTTTCACCCTCGCGATCGAACCCCTTGCACAAATGATATGCACAAACATCAACATTAAAGGTCTCGAATTGGGCGGATATGAACATAAATTATGCATGTTCGCTGATGACATCTTGACCTTCCTCACATCTCCCTTAATATCAGCACCAAACCTAATTGACACGTTTAGTAAATTCTGCACAATTTCAGGGCTGAAAATAAACCCACAAAAATCCAAAGCTTTGAATATTTCTCTTCCTTTAGAATCACTGACAGAATTACAAGACTCTCTTCCCTTTAATTGGTCAAATACACATATTACTTACTTAGGTATCTCACTCACAGCTGATCCGGCTAATCTATATCAAGCAAACTACCCACCTTTGCTGAAACAACTTACCTCATTAACAAACAACTGGTCCTCACTACCATTAGTCTGGTTGGGTAGGATAACTGTCACTAAAATGACTATTTTGCCAAATATCTTTTCAAAAACATCCCATTCGAGTCCCAGCATACTTTTTTCATAGTCTGCAACGCAAAGTAAGTCAATTCGTATGGGGTAAAATCAAACCATGCCTGTCACAAAATACCCTATTCACTCCCCGAACAATTTTAGCAAATATTTAATTTTAGCAAATATTACTACGCTGCTCAACTGGCCCAACTCCCTAAATATCACTCCACCAAGGAAATACCACTATGGGTATCGATTGAATCGGCTGAGTGTGACCCTCTTTCTTTGGCAAATATCTTATGGCTTTCTCCTTCCCTTCGCCGATAAATTTCAAATCCAATCACCAAACATAGCTTGGCTATATGGGACAGACTTAAATCCTGTTTTGGACTACAATCCCTACACAATCCCATTCTCTCCTTTCTACATAACCCAGATTTCTATCCTGCCTGGACTTCCCCATCCTCCTTTTCAACTTGGTCTAAGAAAGGAATAACACGAATGCACCAATTTATCGAATCCAACGCTATTATCCCTTTCCCCAAACTTAGTGAAACCTATGATATATCCAACACAGAAACCTTCAGATATCTACAAATAAACCACTTTATACAACTAAACAATCCCCAGAACATATTCACTGACAGCTACACCCTCTTTGAACAAACTTGTATTTCTGACCCACACAGACAAGGCTTAATCTCAGACTTATACAAACAACTACTGTCTCCCATCTCTGAGAATGCTCCATCAGATACATTTAAATGGGAATCTGACTTTAAGTTTGGAGTATTTTATCGTTTTTTTATCTTATAAAGCTTGTACGTTTATTTTTGTATAAATAAATACAATGTTTTTTGATCTTGTGCCCATTAAGGCCTCTGTCACTTAATAAACCCATGTACTGCCCATGTTGTCTGGGGTCGGGCACCAGTTTATTTTCTGATCACCACCTCTTCTGTATTTAAGTCTGACCAAGTCTCCCAAATTGTGGGAAACCTGATGTTTCCCACAATTAGGATGCAAAACCCTACATCGATGCTCTTAATACAGGACCTTTTCTATGAAGAGATGAACATTATGTATTGTCCCCTATTTGAGATCAGATTCACATTATTATACACATTGATCCTTTATCAATCTTAAAATGGGAAAATAAATTTGTTGGGACTTTAATTGAAACAGAACACTAGGGCAGATATGATCTCTCAGCCCCCAAATGCCTTCTATCAGTTTTGCTACAGCTTATATTGTTTTACCAAATACCCATAGGTAAGATTGTTAGGATCACTGCGTAGTGTTCCCAATCTTCCCTTTCTAATTAATTACCATTAATTCGTTTTTCTCATTATCAACTATTATTTATTGTAGGTTACCCCAGTCCCTAGCTTCTCCTGATGAGGGAAGTTATTCCACGAAACGTGTCGAGCATATGAACATACAATATAGCTGTCATGTCACAGTGAAGATGTTTATTACTATGGTCTTGATATTTTTCTGAATCATCAATTGTATTTTACTATTTATTATTGTTATATGTCATTTTGGGTCACATTGCTGGTTTCATTGTTTATCATGTGTTATTATGTTTATTTTTGTTACTATTAGAATGCTATATGATTTACCAATCATGCTTCTGTTATACATTGTAACTCATTTATTGATCTATCCTGTTTACCTACATTGCATTGTGCCCTAGCATGCCATTAATAAATATTTGTTATCATATTGAATGACTCACTCTGCCCTAGTGTTCTGTTTCAATTTAAGTCCCAACAATTTCCTTTTCCCATCAGACCGTTTTCATCAGACAAACCGATCGTGTGTACCAGGCATTACATTCAAGGTGTTAGACTTAGAGTGGTTCACATGGAGGCCCGATAATGAGACGCTCCTGAATCCTCCCCCACTGAGTTCCCACCATAGCAAGCTACTTATTATGGGGGAACTCATGTTGACTCACTCATGAGCCACCTCTGTGTGTCCATTGACACACAAAGCATGTTGTGGCCCTGTCCCAGCTTACTGGTTTTGATTGACAGCAGTGGGAGCCAATGTCTCTGAGCCTATGAGGAGGGAGAGAGCCGACAGAGATGTTGCTCTCATGAACAACACTGGATCAAAATTGGGCTCAGGTAAGTATAAGGGGGACGTTGCAAAGAATGCATTAAAGTAAAAAAACGTCAGCCTTTTGAATCACTTTAAGTTGATTGATTTTTTGTAAATCTGAAAATTCATCAGGACCTGGACATTTATGTACCTTTAGCTTCTGTATAATTAGAAGGACCTCTTCAACTGTGATATCTGCCTTTAGTTTAGCACATTGGTCTGCATTTATTGTAGGTAGAGGAACTTCATTTAAAAATAAAAGGATGCCAGTTTAAGATGTCTCACTAGACTTGGTATTATAGCTTTGCATGATAATACTGAAACTCATTTAAAATGTATTATGGATTTGATATGTGAACCTGAAACCTTAATTTTATAACAAAGATAGACTGTTTGGGGATGTGTTAGGTAACATAGTGCTGACCTTATTACCATTAGTATAGAATTTTTGGCCTGTCCATTGCAGGTGACGTTCAGTTTTGTCAGTAATGATTAAGGTCTGTGCAGATTTGCTCAACTAATTTTCTTTTTTGAAATGTGAGAGAGCATTTAAAGATCTCTGAGGCAGCACATGAGTCCTCTTCAAGACATGTAATATGTTCTGTTTGCTCACTTTTATGATGAGAAGCATGTTAAATGATATGCCCCCTGATAGCTGGTCTGCATGCCCACCAGAGTGTTGTATAAGGTTGTACCAAACATTTGTTAAGTTGAAAATAGTCAGTAGACTTAGTCTTGAGGTCCTTCAAAAATATAAGGAAAGGAAAGAAGAGAATATTCTATATAGAATCACCAAGAAGGGATCATACTCTGACAAGGGGACCTTTAGAAAGCAGACCGAAGATATCTCTGGTAGGAAAGACCGATATGCAAGTAATGAGTGTAATCTTTAGAGATAGGATGTGATTCTTGCTGTGTGTGTATTAAGGCTGTGTGAATTCAATAGGTTGGTGAAAGCCTCAGCCATGTATTTAGAGGCTGATAGTTTGGAGGCGATTCATCCAGATTCATATTAAAGACCAGATTAGAGTCACCGAAAAGCAACAAGGTGCCTTTGTTGGAAGTTTGTAGAACAGACAGTAGGTGGGTTAAGAATAGCATTTGTCTTATGCTATGAGTGTAGTATGTACAAACAGAGACTGCAGTGTCTTGAAGGAATCCTTATAGTAATAAATCTTGGCCCTGAGGATCCACTATGGTTTTGTGGCACGTTAAAGGTGTGTGTTTGTGAACCAGAGTACACCTCTCTTTTTTTACAGAAGCTGTGGCCTAAAAATGTGAGTATAGTGGGTATCAAATAATTGAGGGTTTTATAGGAGGAAAGCCTGTTCTGCTCCCCTGCCCTTTATTTGACAATCCCTTGTCTATTATCCTTAAAAATAGAACTGATTTTCAAGATTCACCCCCTTCCCCATCAACTTCAATGGAGGTTAGTTTTAAGTTCCAAAATGTTCAAACATTGCGCTGTAGTCTACACGTGTATCATCCCTACCCAGCATTAGGACATCAGAATTTTATTTACAGAAACTGATGTATATAGGACACACCAAGAAAAATGGCTACAAGAAGAAAATGTGCATTTATTATTATTTCCACAGGACCTTGCAATGCGTTGCTGCCACAATCAGTGAATCCCACATACACCATCTCCAGTTATTTGCTGTCAGTTATGGCTTTCAGTTATATCCCTTACACACCAAGCCGCTTTTCAGGTGCTTTCACGCTAAAGAAAGCACCTGAAAAGCTCATGAAAACCTATTTCCATTAAAATTAATGAATGCTTTCACACTGGCAGGGCCGTGAAAAAACACCCCTCTTTATTGAAGTGAATGGAAAGCTCTTCAAAAGCACCTGAAAAGCTCTTCAAAAGTGCTCAGTGTTTTACTGGCAGTGTTAATGGACCAGCGCTGCTGTAGCATTGAGAACTACAAGTCTATCTGCCACAGTTCATTCACATATCACTGTAAATGAATGATGCAGCTGTGCAGGCACTAGGGATGAGCCGAACCCCCCTGTTCGGTTCACACCAGAACCTTCAAACGGACTGACCGTTCGCGCGAACATTTAGAACCCCATTGACGTCTATGGGACGCGAACGTTCGAATTCAAAAGTGCTCACTTTAAAGCCTAATATGCAAGTTATTGTCGTAAAATGTCTTTGAGAACCCGGGTCCTTTAAATATTGTACCTGCTGGGTGTCTATAGTATGCCTGTGAAAACGTCTTTGAGAACCCGGGTCTTGCCCCAGGGAACATGTATCAATGGAAAAAAAGTTTTAACCACTTGCCGCCTGCCAATGACAGATTGATGGCGGCAAAGTGGTCGTAGGATCCTGACTGGAGGGCGCGCATCGCAGCGATCGTTGTTGCAGGGTGTCAGTCTGACACCCCGCAACACCGATCTAGGTAAAGTGTCTCTCACGGAGACACTTTACCACGTGATCAGCCATGTCCAATCACGGCTGATCACGATGTAAACAGCAAAAGCCGGTAATCGTCTTTTCCTCACTCGCGTCTGTCAGACGCGAGTAGAGGAGAGCCGATCGGCTGCTCCTCCGACAGGGGGGGTTTGTGCTGATGGATTATCAGCACAGCCCCCCCTGAGGATGCCCACTGGACCACCAGGGATGCCCACTCGACCACCAGGGATTCCACTAGATCACCAGGGATTTAAATCAAAGGTATGCCACCCTAGACCACCAGGGATGACACATAATGGATGCCAATCAGTGCCACAATGGATGCAATCAGTGCCCACAATGGGCATCACTGATTGGCAGGCATTGTTTGGCACTGATTGGCATCCATTAGTACAACACATTAGTTAGTGCCCATCTATGCCCATCCATGCCGCCTATCAGTGCCCATCCATGCTGCCTATCAGTGCCCATACGTGTCGCCTATCCCTGCCCATCTGTGCCGCCTATCCCTGCCCATCCGTGCCACCTATCCCTGCCCATCCGTGCCGCCTATCCCTGCCCATCCGTGCCGCCTATCCCTGCCCATCCATGCTGCCTATCTGTGCCCATCTGTGCCACCTATCCATGCCGCCCATCAGTGCCCATCCATGCCGCCCATCAGTGCCACATATTGGTGCCCATCATCAATGCCACCACATCAGTGCCACCTCATCGGTGCCCATCAGTGCCACCTTATCAGTGCCAGTCAGTGCAGTACCATCAGTGCCCATTAGTGAAGGAGAAAACTTACTTATTTACAATGTTTTATAACGGAAACAAAAAAAATGTTTTTTTCTAAAATTTCGGTAATTTTTTATTTATTTTTTGCAGAAAATAAATATCCCAGAGGTGATCAAATACCATCAAAAGAAAGCTCTATTTGTGGGTACAAAATGATAAAAATTTAGTTTGGGTACAGTGTAGCATGACCGCGCAATTGTAATTTAAAGTGCAACAGCACTGAAAGCTAAAAATTGGTCTGGGCGGGAAGGTGTATAAGTGCCCTGTATGGAAGTGGTTAAAAATGGTTGTTTTTTCTGAAGCAGTGATTTTAATGATGCTTATTAAAAAAAAATGAAAAATTCCTTTAAATATCGTACCTGCTTGGTGTCTATAGTATGCCTGTGAAGTGGCACATGTTTAGAACTGTCCCTGCACAAAATGAGATTACTATAATAAAAAAGTAATTTAAAACTGCTCGCGGCTTTAATGTAATGTCTGGTCCCTGCAATATGGATGAAAATCATTGAGAAAAATAGCACAGACACAGACAGTACACACACCACGTAGCTTTAGGTGCACACTGCAGAGGACACGGGCAGTACACACTACGTAGCTTTAGGTGCAATCTGCAGAGGACACGGGCAGTACACACCAAGTAGCTTTAGGTGCAAACTACAGAGGACAAACGGCGCGAACGGCCCAAAACGTTTGTAATTCGACATACGACGTTCGAGTCGAACATGAGTTTGACTCGAATGCGAAGCTCATCCCTAGCAGGCACAATGATTTTACATTTTGACAGTAGCTGCAGGAGAGAATCACACACACACTGTCACAGGGAGGGGGCCCTGGGGTGAGTAGCAGGTAGCAATCTAGAAACATTGATTTATAGAACACAGTAAGTCATTTGAGTGGGTGAAATCAAAATCATTATAGACATACACTAATCCTTTCTTTTACTGTTTAATTTGCATAATATGTTTTCTGTCATATTAACCATTTAGTTAAAAGTTTAAGTTCACCTTTAGGAACATATAACACCCAAAATTCAGGTGCAATATATAACATATTTCTAATGGTGAACTGAAAGTTTTCCACAAAAGCCAGTAGAGTCTGATGTAGATTAGCTGAAATTCAGACTCATTATTGGTAATTGCAATTCATTTCACAATGGTTAATATGACAGAAAACAACACATTATGCAAAATAAACAAGATGAATGTATGTCTATAATGATTTGGATTTACCCATGTAAATGACTTACTGTGTGCTATATATCCATTTTTCTTGATTGCTCACAAATGTTAAGCGAAAGTTCTAAAGGTACAATTTCATTTCTGAAGCCAAATTACTAGAAGTGGACAGATGGCAGGTTCAACCTCAGCTTAGCACATGCTGCTTACTTTCTGCTGCTACCAACTTATTGTGAAATTCACAGCATTACTTGAATCATTCAATATTGCTTTGAAGAAAATGTTTAAATACCTGGATGTGTGCCATTTTGCTGTTTGAATTTTTTTTATAGTACTAAAAATATGCAGCAAAAAAACATTTGATTTCCCACATTAAGGTGTTATTGCTTGCTATTTCTGCTTGGTAGGAAATTGTTTTACATATTATAAATATGTCATTTTCCTTCAAAAGGAATTTCTAAAGATCTGTGTTTTATTTTTACTAACTACTCATCAATTGCAGGCAAGTGACGGGTTGAACATGTCCTGTCCTTGTCAACCCTCAGAACCTAGACAGGAGTAGGGGCCACATTTACTGGAACCCTTTCCCTCTGCAGCAGCTGAAAGCTGGCTTCTCCTCTTCTCCCCCTGGAGTTCAGCTGCTTCAGGGGAAAAATACAGGGGATCGATTCCAGTAAATGCAAACCTCCACTGCCCCTTCTGTCCAGATTCACATTCCTTCTGCTGTCTGGGACCCTCTGTGTGTTCCTATGGTCCCCTCTGCTCGCAGTGCTACTGGCTTCCCCGTCTCTCCTTACCCTTCAGCTGCTACAGGGGATCATTTCAAGATAGAGAGCAGGGTAAGGGACCAGTCATTTACTGGCCCCTTCCTTCTGTGAATGAAAACAGTGAGTCATCAGTTCCAATCACTCACCATGTTCATTCATAACTGAAACATAGCAAACTGTTTACTATGCTTTTGTTTTTTAATGAACACGGAGAGCAGAGTGCAGAGTTAATTCTGTTCCTTCAGTCTGTGAACCTGAGGCTGCAGAGATAGAGATTGTGGTCTGTTTCCCCAATCACTTTCTTTGTCTCAAAAGTTGCATGACAATAGCAAATACATTTTCACTATTTTCACATTAAAGTTCCTCCCCGTCAATCAGGAGGCAGGTCGCGAGACCTGTTTCCCGATTGGCCAAAGCATCAGGAATTTCTATTGGATGCCTAGCGCTTAGAATGGAGGAACAGACAGAAGACACACAGCGGAGCAAGCAATGGGAGGAGTGGACACCGGAGCTGCTGCCCGTACCCCAGGAGAGGAGAAGAGGACACCACAGCCTGCCAGCCCTAGATCCAGTAGGTGCCTGACCGCCAGCCGCCAGGGGGGTTTGTCAGTGCCATGCCGCTGGTCTCCCAGAGGGGGGGGTTGGGGTCAGCGCTGCGGGCCACCCCGTGGGCTGCCCGTGGGGTAGAGGGGTTCTGTCAGTGCTGCGCTGCTGGGGGTGCTTGTTTGCTGCCCCAAAAAGAAAAACCCACCAGCCACCACTGGTCCTGGATAAAGAAAGGTTTAGAGGGGGATCTATAATATTTTTAACTACCCATTCTCCAAAACTCAGGATTTTCCTTTAAATAAAGGAAGTGTTCATGAAATATACTTTCAATCTCTTTATATTGACAATGATAAATCTCCATTGTTTGTCATCACCTCTTTCCCTTTTTTCCTTATTTATTAAACATTGATCCCTCAGAATGGTCAATACCCTCTGGATCTCACGATCAATCTGAGTATTTGCATATATGTTCCGTATATATTTTTTAATAACTTGCAGATTGTTCCAAAAAATCATTATCAAAAGTACAATTCTTCCAGACACGCATTCATTTCCCGTGTGGAATATTATGTAACAATGTGGGATGACGTCTGCTCCTTATTGATATATAACTGGCCCTGTCAGTTGGTTTAAAATAAACCTTTGTGGCCAAACTATCCCCAAATAAACATTAAATGATCAATAAATCATCAATAGAAACGTAGTTCCCGTCTGGATCTACTCAAAATACACCTATCCTCCTTATCTGCCATTAAGATTGGTGTGGCTGGGAGCAAACTTGGCACCCATTGCCACCCCATTTCTGTGGCCATAAAACTTTTTTTGATACCAGAAATAATTGTGTGACAGGTAAGCAATTAATTTGTGGCCAAAACAGTAATAAAAGGGCTAATCGCATCATCATATGGTAAAAGAAGGGTTAATTGTATAGACAGATAATCCGCTATATGTTAACAATATGGTCCAGCATTTAGGCACTAGTGGATTTTGCGGCAAGTGGTTTAATGATGGTTTAATATCAATCCTCCTCCAAACCTAATAACTAGCAGGTTTTATATATACCAGTTAAAATATAAAGACCAGAAAATGAATGCTTTGGCTTATATTTCTTTATATCCTAAATAGATATGCAATTTTTGTTTCTGGCCATTATAATGTATTATAAATGGACAGTTGGATATTTTTCGCTAACGGTTGACTTGATGGATTACATATAATAGGTTAATTTTGCTAGTAAGCAATCTTTAACAAATGAACCTCTTAGGGTCAAAACTTTAATAAAAGGGCTTATTACATTATCACATGGTAAAAGAAGGGTTAATTGTATAGACAGATAATCCACTATATGTATACAATGTGGTCCACCAATCAGGCATATTGGGATCTAGTTCTTTGGTCAAAGGGTTAAATGCAGAGGAGGGGGATATTTAAACTCTGCTGCCGAGCCATGGAGCCACCCTCTTTTTTGTTTATAACGCAAATAAACCCAGCAGAGGTGATAAAATACCTCCAAAAGAAAGCTCTATTTGTGGTGAAAATTTTTTTTTGGGTACAGTGTCACATGACCACGCAAGTATTAGTTAAAGCAATGCAGTTCCGTATCGCAAAAAAATCCATGGTCATTAAAGGGGGAAATCTTTGGTGGCTGAAGTGGTTAAAGTGTAACTAAAGGCAAAACTTTTTTTCTTTGTTAGAGTAAAGGAGGGTTATAACCCAATCCGTTTTTTTTGCTACCTGTGTCCCATTGGGGACCTTTCCTGTCACTTCCTTTCCTACAGCCAAGAGTGAGGGAATCCCAGTGTGTCACCAGGTTCACCAGAACTAATGTCACCATTGGAAGATTTCCTCTCTATTATTGTTCTGATTTAAAATGGGGATTTTTTTTACCTTTCACTTTCGATGATAATGGTAAACAGGACAAAATAGAGAGCGAATCTTCCTAAACGGGAGCACAGACAGCAATAAAAACTGACAGGTGTTCTAATCTAAGATCTAAGGTCTAATGCTTGTGTGTGGGCTAAACATCATTTTTTGTCTTCTGAAAAACGACCAAAAAAAAATTCGAACATGCTTTAATTTTTTATGTCATTTTTTAAAATGTCATTTTTTGTGTCGTAAAAAATTATTGTGTGTGGGCAAAAACAACGTTTTAAACCCGCACATGCCCAGACGCAAGTTATGAGATAGGAGGTAAAACTACCATTCATAATGGAGTAAGCACATTCATCACGCTGTAACAGACAAAAAAGCATGAATCGTCTTTTACTAACAAGTAACCAGCTAAAAGCAGCCTCAAGGCGAATAGAACTTCCCCTTTAGAGTGCTGTCACTTTGTTCATAATTTTTCAAAAACGATGGTGTGTGGGCAACATCATTTTTAATGATGAAGTTGGAAAAATTTCATTTTTTTTCATGATAAAAACATAAGACACTTTGCTGATTCAGACTGTTTCCAAACCTAATAAGTGGTCTTAATTGTTGCATAAGCCATACATCCTAACTGAAAATATTTGTGTTCTATTCACATTGATATTAGTGACATGCTTTACCAATAACACTTGCCAATACCCAGTGAAGTGTTTTGCAGCAGTGGATATGAACATTTTTAATAAAGGATGTTTAAAAATGTTTTCTTGCACACATTAGGTTCTTATTCCAGTTAAAAATAATGTTAAATCAAAGACTGGTTCTGAAGGCCAAATTGGGTCTTGACTGTCACTGGATAATTATAACTACAATAAGCACATTGTAATTGAGTGTCAGAAAAAGGTTAGAGCTTTTACCTCTATCTTCATGTTATTTTTTTAAACAAATCATCATGAAAATCATGAAATATTTCAATTTAGAATATGCGGCTTTATATTATTTTCTTGTATAGTCATCTTATTTTGCCTGGTTTTCCTTCAATCTATATGTAAAATCGTAGTGAAAATGTTTAAAAAGTAGACAGATTGGCAAAAAAAAAAAATGAGCAAAGAGATCAATCTTCCTTATCCTTCAAGAAAACAGAAGACATTATTAACCACTTAAGATCCGGACCAATATGCAGGTAAAGGACCAGGCCCCTTTTTGCGATTCGGCACTGCGTCACTTTAACTGACAATTGTGCGGTCGTGCCTCCCAAACAAAATTGGCGTCCTTTTTTCCCACACATAGAGCTTTCTTTTGGTGGTATTTGATTACCTCTGCGGTTTTTATTTTTTGCGCTATAAATAAAAATATAGCGTCAATTTTGAAAAAAAACAATATTTTTAACTTTTTGCTATAATAAATAACCCCCAAAAATATATAAAAAAAACTATTTTTTTCCTCAGTTTAGGCCGATATGTATTCTTCTACCTATTTTTGGTAAACAAAATCCCAATAAGTGTTTATCGATTGGTTTGCGCAAAATTTATAGCGTTTACAAAATAGGGGATAGTTTTATTGCATTTTTATTAATATTTTTTTTTACTACTAATGGCGGCGATCAGCGATTTTTTTCATGACTGCGACATTATGGCGGACACATCGGACAATTTTGACACATTTTTGGGACCATTGTCATTTTCACAGCAAAAAGTGCTATAAAAATGCATTGTTTACTGTGAAAATGACTATTGCAGTTTGGGAGTTAACCACTAGGGGGCGCTGAAGGGGTTAAGTGTGACCTCATATGTGTTTCTAACTGTAGGGGGGCGGGGCTGGACGTGTGACGTCATTGATCGCCTTTCCCTATATCAGGGAACAGACGATCAATGACAGCGCCGCTGTGAAGAACGGGGAAGGTGTGTTTACACACACCTCTCCCCGTTCTTCAGCTCCTGTGACCGATTGCGGGACTCCTGCGGCGATCGAGTCCACGGGGCCCACGTCCGCGGTCACGGAGCTTCGGACCGGGTTGCAGGCGCGTGCCCGTGGCGTGCGCACGTGACCCGCAGCTGGGCGCTTAACCACTTGCGGACCGCCGCATGTACATTTACGTCGGCAGAATGACACGGACAGGCACATTGGCGTACCTGTACGTCTCTGCCTAGACGTGGGTCAGGGGTCTGATCGGGACCCCCCCGGTACATGCAGCGGTTCCCTGTCTGTCCGAGCGATCTGGGATGAGGGGGTGGCTGTTCGTTTTTGTCCGCCCCCTCCGGATCGCTCTCAGCCAATCTGCGCACTCCCCCTGCGTGTCACTTCCTCCTCCTGTGTAAACACAGGAAGAGGGAAGTGATGTGATCTCTCCTCTCGGCGGTATTTTCAACCGCTGCTGAGAAGAGATCACATCACACAGTGAGTCTGCACAACACCACACTGACACCAGTACACGCAGAGACATTTAACCCCTTGTGATCACCCCCCCCCCCCACCCCCCTGTCACAGTGTCACTGAATGCAGTGATCATATATGTACTGATCACTGCATTTAGTGTCAGTGTGACAGGCAGTTAGTGTTAGGTCCAGGGTAGCCCCCGTACCCCCCCTAATAAAGTTTTAACCCCTTGATCACCGCCCTAGTTAACCCTTTCACTCCCTATTGCCAGTGTCACTAAGCGATCATTTTTCTGATCGCTGTATTAGTGTCGCTGTTCCCGCTAGGTAGCTATTTTTTTTTTTATTGCGATTTTTTTTTACTAAAGACATGTGGCTGAATATATTTTGGCCTAAATGTTTGACTAAAATTTAGTTTATTTGATTTTTCTTATAACAAAATTATTTTTGTATATAGCGCGAAAAATAAAAATCGCAGAGGCTATCAAATACCACCAAAAGAAAGCTCTATTTGTGGGAAGAAAATGACGCAAATTTTGTTTGGGAGCCACGTCGCACGACCGCGCAATACAACACTGTACCCAAATGACATTTTTATCATTTTTATTCCCACAAATAGAGATTCTTGGTGGTATTTGATCACCTCTGCGGTTTTTATTTTGTGTTGAAATTTTTTAAAAAGACTGATTTAAAAAAAGAAATCAAAACCGTTTTATATTTTGCTGTCAGTGCGAGGAGAAACAAAAACAACTACCGAGCTTTTGTTTATATCACGTGATCAGCTGTCATTGTCTGACAGCTGATCATGTGGTAAGGGGCCGGGATTGTCTCATTGACTCAGTGATCACGGCGCGTGCGGGTAACGTGCAAAGGGAGAGGACGTCTATTGACGGACTCCCAGCAAAGTAGGTCGCGAGTAGCCGTCATTAGTGTGGATCTGAAGGGGTTAAAAAAATATATTTTTTATAAAAAGAGTCCCCTTCCCAAAAATGGAGGGAAAAGAAAACAATACAAACACTAAAACAATGTATACAGTTTTGAGTACACTGTACAAAATGTGAATTTTACATTTATAAATATTTTTAAATTCTATTTAGTTGTCAACAATGTGTTGCTGTGGAGTATGTTTATATTGAATATTTGGGAATAGAATGCTCCACAAATATTTTATAATATTTTAAAACATTTAATCATGTCGGTATACATTTAAAAAGCATTTAATATATTAGTTTGTAAGGAATCTAGCGTTTTAGATGATAATTGCATATTTGGCAATTTGGGCCTTCCCATTAGAAGTCCTATAGGTGTAAAAAAACACCCATGTAACGGCGCTTCCAAATTGCTTTTCAGGCACTTCGGCAGCGCTACTCATTCATTGCAATGGTCAGGGGCGTTTGGGAGTGCTGTATACAGCGCTCCTAAACCGCCCCAAAGATGCTGCTTGCAGGACTTTTTCTAACATCCTGCAAGTGCACCACCCCAGTGTGAAAGCACCCGGGCTTTCACAATCGGGCGGCATTGGAGACAGTTTTCAGGTGCTTTACAGGCACTATTTCTAGTGCTAAAATGCCTGAAAACTGCCTCAGTGTGAAAGGGGTCTTACACACTTTTTTTTCTGTCCTAAATTATGAAATAGAACCTCTTTTATCTAAAATAAAATAAAGCTCCTCGATGTCTATTTTCTATGATGAATAGCATATATTGCATAATATACGTGTTTTAATTCTTATAAATACTAATATGTACAAGCTATAATTTTAACGTAAGCTTTAAAAAGTGTACCCAGTATGATTAACAATTTCATGAAATTAATACTGAGCCATAAATAACACTTAAAATGTAAATGACAAAAAAAATGAGATTTTATTCACAAACCTGGAAAAACAAGGCAAGAATAACTTGAGTTACAAGACCTCTATAAATAAGATGAAAAATGAAAGATGTTTGTGCATTCCATTTATTAATGTTATGTAAAATGTTTCTTAAAATTCATCAGTTTTTGTCTCAAGAGCATAATAGCATTAAAAGCACCTGAATTATTATTACAGAGTGTACCGCTTGAAAAGAAGCCTTGCATTAAAATCAAGACCAAATGTAATAAATGTACTTTAAAAGATGACATTTGCTCAAGTTAGGCAGCAGTGGAAAATGAAAAGTGTAACAAGCTAAAAGCTTTCCCAAATGTGTCAGTTCTTAGAGAAGGTGTTCAGTATTTCTCCTAAATGCAACAATGCACCCCATTTTTCTGCTAATGGAATCAAATTAATGAAAATAGTACACTAAAAAGGTTCCAGCTAAGTGACTACAATCCATAAAACTGGGTATTTTTTATTAAAAATATGCTATATGCTTAATTTCAACACACATTCCTTGATGAGGCATCGATCATTTTTTGTTTTAAAACTGACAGTCATCTTATAGAGACTAAGTAATGGGAATTTTAAGTTCAAATGCATAAAAATCTCTTTTCATTAAGTAACTCTTATAAAAACTGTTGTATAATTGCTGAATTTTCAAAGAACATAATAATAATATAATGATCCTGATTTACTAAAGAAGTAGGCCTCGTACACACAACCGAGGAACTCGACATAAATGAAACATCGTTTTCCTCGACGAGTTCCTTGTTAGGCTTGTCGAGAATCTTGACAAGCTTTCTTTGCATACACACTGTCAAGACAAAATCTCGTTGTTCTCAAATGCGGTGACGTAAAACACGTACGACGGCACTATAAAGGGGAAGTTTAATTCCACTGACGCCACCCTTCTGAGCATGTGCGGGTTTCTAAGCATACACACGAACGTGTTTCTCGTCGAAAACCAGCCCGACGAGGAACACGACGAGGAAATTGAGACTCCCGACGAGGAAAAAGAGAACTTGTTCTCTTATTTTCTCATCGAGTTCCACAACAGTTTTCTCGATGAAAAACATACACACGACCGTTTTCCTCTGCAAAAAAGCTCTGCCACCAAGTTTCTTGGTGGATTCTGTCGAGGAAAACGGTCGTGTGTACGAGGCCATAGAGTATGTTTACTTTTGAAGTACATTTTCACATTGCAAAGAGGAAATTAATTTAGCTCAGCAAATGAAATAAGATTGTGCTAACTTTAAAGTGGATGTTCACCCTATAAAAAATTTCTAACACTACATCCAGCCCAGTTCTGCATATAAAATGACACTGACTTTTTTTTTTTTTTTGCCGTAGATAGCGTTTAGTCTTAGAATCCACCGCGGCTTCCGGGTAGGGAATCCCGCGGGAGTGGGCGTTCCTATTGAAATGGCAATTGATTGACATGCTAAACGACGGCGCACACAGCGCGTCACGACTTCCCGAAAGAAGCTCGGGTCGGCTCGGCTCTATTCGGCGCCTGCGCACCGGCGCCGAATAGAGCCGAGCCGACCCAAGCTTTCTTCGGAAAGGCGTGACGCGCTGTGTGCGCCGTCGTTTAGCATGTCAGTACTTTATGAAATATAAAAACATAAAAAAAAAAATGTTGCCAATTACTTAATACTGTACCCGCAATTAAACTAACGTAAAAACAATAGCAACTTAAGCCACTCAGGCACAACTGTCTAATGCCACATTTATTTACCCCTCTTTATGAATAACTTTAACTCCTTCACTCCTAAGGGAAATCGAAATGCCTAAGCCCAATTTTGCATTTTTGACATGTGTTAGTAAAACCGTACATATAATCACAACTACTTTGTGTATGGATTATACCTTATTTTGTTTTTTTTCTGGACAAATTAGGATTTCATTTAGTGGTAAATGGTAATGGATATTTCCTGATTTTTTTTTATTTTATTATCAAAGGAAAACTGCCCCAAAATAGTAAAAAAATAAAAAAAAATAACTGTATATTTCTTGCTACTACCATAACCTACCACCAAAAAACAACCCAAAATAAATTCACCTGCTCAGGATGATTGCAGCAATACAACATATGTGTATGTTAGTTGTTGTTTGTACCGGTAGTACAGCCCAGAAACAATATTGCGCATTTTGTTTTGTTTTTTATTCTAAAACACACTGACACTGACCCTAATTGACACTAAAGCCTCGCACACAAGACCGGGTTTCCTGGCAGGAAAACTGCCAGGAGAGCTTTTGGCCGGGAAAACCAGATGTGTGCATGCTTCCTCGCAGTTTTTCTGACGGATAGGTAGTAGGCGGGCCTGTCTGTTGATGGGCGTATCATCTATGTGATGAACGCCCCTCCAGGAAGAGAGGGCGGACCACTGTCAGCATGGAAGGTCACAAGCGCACATAATAGAATACACGGTGCCTATATACAATAGACACAGCAGTGTTGCTATGGCAGGTACACTAAGGACTCACATGGGCAAAAGGAGGGAACCGAACCCAGAACCAAGGGAGCCAATGTGAGATACTGTACAAGGGACTTTGAACCAAACAGGTGCTGGCGTTATTGGCTGGAGGTGGAAAGATGGAGGAGCGTATCTAAACACAATAAGGCAAAAAGGGGGGGGCTGACATCTGGAAGTGCATAGATGGAAAGCCTCCATACGTGCAAATAAATACTGAGTAAAAACCCATATAATGGGACAATTTTAGACCAAATAGATGGATATATATGTCTATGTTACAGAGCCCTAGATCTAAGGGACGTGTAATGTACCCCTGAGGCTCATAAAGGAGGAGGGGGGAAGCAACAACCCCCCCCCAAAAAAAAAGTCCCACAATTTCCATGTGGGTGCAGGTGGTGAAACATATCATGACAGGTCCTGTGGATTGTGGTGGTATTGGTTGTTAGATTAAAAACCAGAGGCATCAAAATGGTATGGTGTCCAATATTTACACAGAGTTAACCCTCCCAGACGCCAGACTTCAAGCCTTCTAGGAAGGGTCGGTAACTTACGTAACTATTAAGGCCTGGGGGTGAGGCTCTTAGGGCTACTATCCAGCGGGTCTCCCGCTGGAGTAGTAGCTTGTCCCAATCTCCACCTCTTGGGAGGGGATATATTCTATCCAATGCTAGAAAAGAAGTCTTTGGGAAGATCCCCTGGTGTACGTCTCTCGAATGTCGCCCCAATGGGAGGTCAGGATTTGAAGTTTTTATACTATGTATGTGTCTACTGATCCTTTTTTTCCACTCAAGTTTTGTTTTGCCCACGTAGAAGCAGCCACAAGAACAAGTCAACAGGTATACAATCCCAAAGGTGCTACAGTTTGCAAAATGTCGTGGTATGTAAGGGCGACCATTTGGTAACATCATGTTTTTCGAGGTGTTAATGTGTTGGCATTGTGGGCACCCCCACATGTAAAGGTACCCCAGTGTTTGCAGGGGTCACCCCAAAAGGCTCCCGTATACTCACTGGTGACTAGCATATCCTTGATGGATCTAGCTCGTATGTACGTAATCAAGGGGCAATTAGGAATAAACTGACTGATGATGGGGTCAATTTGAAGTATGTGCCAATGTTTTTCAATTATCCGTTTGATCGATTTATGTTGCTTGTTGAATGTGGTGATGATTCTTGTTGGTAACCGTGGGTTATCTTGGTCTTTGGTAGTTTGTATCTTCTTCATCGGGAACAGTATATCCGTTCTTGATTGACTTCTGACTCTTTTAAAGGCTTTTTTGAGACACGTGTGGGAATATCCCCTTTGGAGGAGTCTTGTTTTCAAGTTGTTTGCCTCTGTAATAAATACAGATTCATCCGAACAATTTCTCCGCGTGCGGAGGTACTGTGAATATGGGATTGAGCGAATCAGTGGTGTTGGATGGAAACTCGACAGCTGTAAGATGGTATTTCCTGCTGTCTCTTTACGAAAGAGAGAGCTGGATAGGTGTCCATCAGCAGTTTTGGAGATGGTAACATCCAAGAATGTAATTGTTTGATCATTGTAGATTTTAGTGAACTTCAGATTAAAGTCGTACGTGCCCATATCTCTTATGTACGTATCTAGATCTTCTATCGTGCCATCCCATACCAAGAAAATATCATCAATGAACCGATGCCACATCAAGATGTTAGCTGCATGTGGATTCTCCCCCTCGGGGGATAGGAAACGGCTCTCCCACTCCCGCAGATACAGGTTGGCGTACAATGGGGCACAACAAGTCCCCATCGCTACCCCCTGCATCTGGAGGAAGTGGGAGCCATTGAACGAGAATGCATTATGATAGAGAATGAATTCTAGAGCTTGTAGGATGAATCTATGTAGCGGCTTATCATCTCTATGTGACTGGCTGATAAAGTGCTCAATCACTTCCAGGCCCTTAGTGTGAGGTATGGAACTATATAGAGCCTCTACGACCACCGTGACCAAGAGTGCCTCAGTTGGTACAGTGAGGTTTTCGAGGTTTTGGAGTAGGTGAGTAGTATCTCTAATATAGGAGGGTAAGTTCGTTACTAATGGTCTAAGTTGCTCATCAATGAATTGGCTCAGCTGTTCGGTGATGCATCCTCGTCCTGAAATGATTGGTCTTCCTGGGGGGTTAAGTAGGTTTTTATGTACCTTAGGCAGGCTGTAGAAAGTCAGAATCTTTGCATGATCGGTTCAAATAAACTCCCATGTTTGTTGGGTAATTGTATTCTCAACATATGCTTGATCGACCATCTTGAAAAAGTCGTTGTCAAATCTTTCAATGATAGATGTCGATATTGGTCTATACCATTCTTGGTTGGACAAAATCTTCTGGCACATTGTTTGATAGGATTCGTTGCTCATCACTACAATGTTACCCCCTTTGTCTGAGGGTTTTATAGTGAGTTGTTGCTGATTGGCTAGTTGTTTTAGGGCAGATTTCTCCCGGTCTGATATGTTATCCAGAGTTGGACCTTGTTTGAGTTCCATGATGTCTTTGGTTGTCATTGCTACAAAGGCATTCAGGTTGGGGTTCAGGGTTAGTGGTGGAAACTTGTTTGATTTTCTTTTTAGCGCGGATTTTCCTGAGAGGCCACCTTCAGTTGGGATTAATTGTTCCTCCAAAATCGCATTCAAATCGATCAGGTCTCTGTTGGTTTGTTCATCTATGAGGGTAATCAGGTCATTTATGGCCTGTTCTTCTCTGGCAGAGAATTCCTTACTAGCAACCGGTTTTGCATAGAGACATTTGAGAATGAGTTTTCGGGCAAAAAGGTGCAAGTCCTTTATTAAATCAAAGGTGTCAACATCTTTAGATGGACAAAAAGTTAGGCCCTTGTGTAGAATCTTCATTTAATCTTCAAATAGATTATATTGGGACAGATTTATGATACTCAGAGGGTCCACAGACTGCCCATGTGTTTCCTCATGTCACTGTTGGTCATTATAGTTAACTGGAGGGTGGGTCTCGTTGGTCGTTTTTCCTCGGTTCGAGGGAGCTCCCCTTGAATCCCCTCGTTTTGGGTTTTGTTCGCTACCTGAGGTAGTAGGGATAGATTGAAGGGTAGGACCACTGTCACTGATATGTTTTTTTTTATCGTTGCCCCTTTTGGGTGAGGTCCATTTTTGTTTTCTATTGCCCTGAGCTCCCGATTGTGAACGAGCGGAGGATAGGGAGTTAAGGGAGGAGTTTGAACCTAGTTCATTTTTCCATCCCTTTGCTCTCCTTAGATTGGTTTTCCTTTGGGGGCGATTTTGGTTTTTTCCTTGTGATTGCCAATGGTAGGCTTTACCTTCTTTGAAGGCTGTTTTATCCCTCCAAAAGTTTTGCTCCTTCTTAGTAATGAAGTCTTTGGCCGTAGTGTCTATGTGTCCCTTAATTTTCGCTTCCTGGTCTTTGTAGGTGTCCATTTCTTGAAATGGTTCTAATTGGGTGCATAGGCTGTCGATCTCCTTATCGGAGGTCAAGATTCTTTTTTGATATTCCTCAATTAGAAGGCGCATCATCATTTTTGTGCACTGTTGCAAATTATTTTCCCATCGTTTCTTGAAGATGTTATCCATGTCATCAAATGTAGGGAAAATTTGTATTCTCAATCCAAGTGGATTGATTTCCTCCTGGATGTAATGTTCAACATTTTCAACCTGCCAGAACATGGCAACTTTCTTTTCTACCAGCGTTTTTAGCTGGGAAAACAGTGCGGTCATTTCCGACCCTTTAGCCTCTTTTGCACCATGTTCTTTGTATTGACCCATCAGTGTTTCGAATTCCTTACCCCTAAACATGGTTGTTACTGTGTGGGGTGACCTTTTATGTGTATCACACTACAGATATATCAGACTAGTCTAATGTGTGCCTACTGCTGTCTCCGTTATAGTAGATACAAGAAAAAAAATAACGTGAAAAAAACATTCAAACAAATTAGTATATATGATATCGGGGTGAACAGTGAATAAACACAGTCCCAGGTGTAAGCATACATAAATTCAAGATCAAGTGTCAACCGATCTTGGGTCCTCACCATTTGCTGGGGGTTGTTAATAAGTAGGAGCAAATTGCTCCAAACCACCACCCGCTGAAGGTGTTTGTATTGGATCCAAAGAGCCCCAAGAACGAATGGGGGTTGGGTATTTTCTACCCATGATAAATATATAAAGAAAGGAGTTCATGGATCCATAATGCATGAGGATGGCCACATCCCTGGTATGTACAAGAAAAAGAGAGAAATACCCCCACAAAAAAGGACTTTAACCACTTAAGGACTGCCTCCTGCACATATACGTCGGCAGAATGGCACGGCTGGGCACATGTACGTACAGGTACGTCCTGTACTAGTACCCAGCCGTGGGTCGCGCGCGCGCGTCCGCGGGACGCTCCCGCGACCCGGTCCGAAGCTCCGTGAACGGGACCGCGGGTCCCGCGGACCTGATCGCCGCTGGAGTGCGGCGATTGGTCCCCGGAGCTGAAGAACGGCTAGAGCCGTGTGTAAACATGGCATCCCCGTTCTTCACTGTGGCGGCTGCATCGATCGTGTGATCCCTTTTATAGGGAGACACGATCGATGACATCAGACCTACAGCCACACCCCCCTACAGTTGTAAACACACACTAGGTGAAACAAAACTCCTTCAGCGCCCCCTGTGGTTAACTCCCAAACTGCAACTGTCATTTTCACAATAAACAATGCAATTTAAATGCATTTTTTGCTGTGAAAATGACAATGGTCCCAAAAATGTGTCAAAATTGTCCGAAGTGTCCTCCATAATGTCGCAGTCACGAAAAAAATCGCTGATCGCCGCCATAAGTAGTAAAAAAAAATTATAAAAATGCAATAAAACTATCCTCTATTTTGTAAACGCTATAAATTTTGCGCAAACCAACCGATAAACGCCTTTTGCGATTTTTTTTACCAAAAATAGGTAGAAGAATACGTATTGGCCTAAACTGAGGGAAAAAAAAAGTTTTTTTATATATTTTTGGGGGATATTTATTATAGCAAAAAGTAAAAAATATTGCATTTTTTTCAAAATTGTCGCTCTATTTTTGTTTATAGCGCAAAAAATAAAAACCGCAGAGGTGATCAAATACCACCAAAAGAAAGCTCTGGGCCATATTCTCATAGAAGTTACGATGGAGTATCTCAGGATACTCCATCGTATCTCCCTTTTTTGGCCCGTGTATCTATGCGACTGATTCTTAGAATCATTTTCGCATAGATACACTTAAGATCCGCCATCTGTAAGTCACTTACACTGGCGGATCTTAAATGTAATGACGCCGGCCGCCGCTAGATGGCATTTACGTGAAGGACTCATTTGCGTATGCAAATGATCCTTCTACGCCGATTCCCGAACGAGTTTGCGTCGCGTAACCGTCGCTAACGTCGTTTGCGTAAGCGGAAACTTACTCCTGCTATATGAGGAGTAAGTTTCCGCAAGTCCCACGTAGGCCATGTTACGGATGGCGTCGGGTCCGCGTCGTGTTTTTTCGTCGGGTACGTCGTTTACGTAAGTCGTTCTTGAATACGACTTTACGTCAATGACGCACATGTCAGCGTCATTGACGTTTTCCGCCGAGAACTGGAGCATGCGCACTGGGCTTTTTGAAGCCCGGCGCATGCGCAGTTCATTAGAATCGGGGGCACGCTTAATTTGAATACAAGCCGCCCCCTTGGAGATCCGCCAGGCTACGCCGGGGCATTTACACTCCGCCGTCCCAACTTACGGAGCAAGTGTTTGGGGAATACAACACTTGCTCCTGTAAGTTGGGACAGCGGAGTGTAAGTGCCTTAAGCGCAGCCCGCGGATTTTTAGAGAGAATATGGGTCTCTATTTGTGGGAAAAAAGGACGCCAATTGTGTTTGGGAGCCACGTCGCACGACCGCGCAATTGTCTGTTAAAGCGACGCAGTGCCGGATTGTAAAAACCCCTTGGGTCATTTAGCAGCATATTGGTCCGGTCCTTAAGTGGTTAAAGGCCAAACTCAAAATTACAAAAAAAAGTTTAATAAATAGACCAAACAAGATACGGTTGATGCTTGTTGACAAATAAGCCTTGATGGTCAAGGTAAATGTACACAACAGCAGTTGCAAAATTGTATGCAGGTAGACAACACCAGGGATGAAAGTGCACCAAGTGTCAAAAGAAGAAGAGAGGGGTTTTTTTTCTTTACAACACAAACAGTGTATTATACAACATGTAATTTAAAAACACTCTCCAAGGGGTGGTGGAGGATGCCCGACGCGTTTCTAGTCTTATGGGGAAGCAGAAGACCATCATCAGGGGCAAGAGAGGCACCCTCCACACTTGGGATTAACGCCATTGGGCTGCTCCTGTATCTACCTCCAGCAACTG
This sequence comes from Rana temporaria, assembly GCF_905171775.1. Lineage (NCBI taxonomy): Eukaryota > Metazoa > Chordata > Amphibia > Anura > Ranidae > Rana > Rana temporaria. The sequence goes on from NC_053489.1 coordinate 275,425,987, forward strand.
TAAGTTCAGTTCTTCCTGAACTTCCTGTGCATTTTACTTGGCTAGCTTCTGTTTGTGGGTGGTTTACTTCATCGCCCTCATTACAGGTTCCCCTCCCTTGATCCAAATCGGATTCACCTGAGCAAACTCCAAAGGTTTTTAGGGTTTTTTGCAAACAAGGACCCCCCCCCCCCCGCATTGGGTAAATATATTATATATTATTCCATTGGTTGATATTCTATCTATGGAAATTTGATGTCACGCTCAGGTCCTTTCTATCCAACCTAGACCTGTACCCCCCAACTAGCTTGTCTAAACATGCATTACTAGTCATAAAGTCCTCCTTTTTTCCATACCCACCCAGGACCTCCTTTTGCTCCTGGATATGCACAGTTCCATTTTCAACCTGAGGGGATTTACTCTGAGCCCATACACCATTGCCATACCATCAAGGGATTACTCTATTCGTATACCAACGGTATGTGTATATTTGAACCAACCAAGGTGCTAGTAGGTTTGGAAGAAGCAGTATATCACCCTTACTATGTGTCCCATGCTGTTGTTTTATTATTTTGTAGATTGAGAGCCTATACACCATACATCTCTCTGGCCCCTGATGATGGTCTTCTGCTTCCCCATAAGACCAGAAACGCGTCGGTCATCCTCCACCGTCCCTTGGAGAGTGTTTTTAAATTACATGTTGTATAATACACTGTTTGTGTTGTAAACCCCCCCCCCCTCTCTTCTTCTTTTGACACTTGGTGCACTTTCATCCCTGGTGTTGTCTACCTGCATACAATTTTGCAACTGCTGTTGTGTACATTTAACTTGACCATCAAGGCTTATTTGTCAACAAGCATCAACCGTATCTTGTTTGGTCTATTTATTAAACTTTTTTGTAATTTTGAGTTTGGCCTTTAAAGTCCTTTTTTGTGGGGGTATTTCTCTCTTTTTCTTGTACATACCAGGGATGTGGCCATCCTCATGCATTATGGATCCATGAACTCCTTTCTTTATATAGAATAAATAAGAATGATTCTGGATGTGTAGATCAATACACTTATTAATCAACGCAGCATCTCAAATAATCTTAGATGCAAACAATGGCAAGCGCATATTTCTTAAAGTACTTTTTAACTGCCATAGTATATTTAAAAGTCAGAAGGGAGCAGTGTTGTTGCAGGTGGATGCTCCAGTATGTCCTTCCACATTGCCCACTTGTGTGCACCCTCCAAAGCACACAGATGAAGAATCAGTGATCCACTGTGTTCACCGGACACAGTTGATAACCGATCGTTGTACCGGCTGCTGGGAATGGCCATGGTATCATGTGATAGCTGTGAACAATCACAGTGAGCACATGAAAAGTAGTAAACAATGATGCCATCGTTTGCTACTGTGTAAGCTGTGTGCTTGATCACAGTGATAGTATGGTGCCAGAGCTAATCACAACAGTCCTGTGCCATCCAATAGCTGTGACCAATCACAGAATCATAGTAGTACACAAGGTTTTATGTACTTTAGTCTTCTACTGATTGCTTATTGTAATAAGTAATTTACAGGGTAAAAAAAAAATCCTGATCAGAAAAAAAAAAGTACAGTGTCCCTTTAGTAACACTGCACTGCTCTGATGACTGCATGTAAAACAAAACAAAAATATTGTAGAAAAAAAAAGAAAGAGAAATTGTACAAAACATTATATATATTTTCACATACTCTCACAAGTCAGTGTCCCTAATCAATTCAGCACCAGTCAGTGTTCCTGATGACCACCACACAGTCATATAGTCCCTAATCATCATCACACCAATTGCAGTGTCCCTGATCACTGCCACACCAGCCATATTGTCCCTAATCATTGTCACACCAGCTACAGTATCTACTGTCCTGGTGCTCCAGGGCCTCCGAAAATGTGATAGGCAGTCCAGAAAAAGGATGTGTAATTTATGTGCCTAGAAAGCCTGAAGGTGCTCTTTGGATTTTAGGCCCCTCAATGCGGCTATGCTGTCTCTTACTTAATACCTTGGATTGTCTACTTTACAAAAAGGGGTCATTTGAGAACCAATAAAAGATCATCAAATAGAAAATAGGAAGTTTTAATGAGTAGCTCATGCTTGGAATTTCAGCACAATTATATAATTTTAGACAATTTAGTGGTAAAATTAATCATATAAAATGTGCATGCCAATGCCTAGGGTGTCGTGTACAAACCTATAAGACATTCTTGTAGATTTTGGTTTAAAACTCCCTACTAGGCAAAACTAACCATTTCAGCTTGGATGTGAATACTATATTATATTTCCTGATTATGCCTATTGATGATGATAAGAGGAAGAAAGGATTTAAGACACCCAACATATTTGACAAAGTAAACATAACTTTTAAAAAACAGAAATTTACAAGTACTCTGTATCACAGACTCTATACTATTTTATCAAGCAGGCATTGTTTACATTTATTTTGTGAATAAACTAATATTATTTAAAGGAACCTTTACTCACTTTTGCCCTGCAGATGGCAGGATGGAGAGGGGGGGGGCAATCAATTGAGCAGCTGAAAAAGTAAGAAATCTTTTGCAAAATGGAGTGCTGCATGTTTAGTGTATTGAGGTTATGGCATTGCACAGAGAGGTGTGTGGCAAATGTCAAACTAACCTTTCATAGAGAGAAAACAAGTAGGCTGCCATTATTGACTTTAAACTGCTAATCGCTTACCTGCTATAGTAATAACCTTTGCACCAACAACTAATAAACAAACCACTGACCAACCAAACGAATAAATCTGCCAAAGAGGTGTACTGATTTTCCTCTGACTATAACGGCTGTGAAATTTTGACAAGCCCAGTTTTAAAGCAAATTCAGAACAATTTTTTCTTACAATGCTGTATCTGTAAAAGTGCCTCAGCAATCATGTTTAAAATTCCAGGCTTTTACATTACAATTAGACTATAGAGTTGATTTACTAAATTCTAATAGACTAATTTTAAACAAATTTTACCCAGAGCTTAGTGAATGTGGTGAAGCTTCACTTTGTAAATAATACACATTTAGATGCTAGGAGAATAAAAATACAGCATTTTCCCTTGCACATGGTTGGATGATGGAAGTCAGCAGAGCTTCACCATATTCATGAACCCCTTTGGAAAATGAGTGCAACTGCACTTTCAATGTGCACAGTCTATTTGCCTTTAGTAAATCATGCTGTTTGCATGGCTATCATTTTCCACCCCCTCCAATGTGCTATAAACAAATGCTCTCCACAGAATAGAATAGGCATGTGTTGCTTGTGGGCAATTGCCCACATACTTATTGTGTGTGGCCTCATACACACAACCATTTTTCTCGACAGAATCCATCAAGAAACTTGGTGGCAGAGCTTTTTTGCCGAGGAAAACGGTCATGTGCATGTTTTTCGTCGAGAAAACTGTCGTAGAACTCAACGAGAAAAAAACAGAACAAGTTCTCTTTTTCCTCGGCGGGAGTCTCAATTTCCTTGTCGTGTTTCTCGTCGGGCTGGTTTACGATGAGAAACACGTTCGTGTGTATGCTTAGAAACATGCGCATGTTCAGAATAAAGTATGAGACGGGAGCGTACCTTCGGTAAAAGTAGCGTTCGTAATGAAGATAGCACATTTGTCACACTGTAACAGACTGAAAAGCGCGAATTGTCTCTTACCAAACTTTTACTTAACACGCAGTAACATGAGATTAGCAAATGCAGCCCCAAGGGTTGTGCCAGTGGAATAGAACTTCCCCTTTATAGTGCCGTCGTATGTGTTGTACGTCACCGCGTTTGAAAACGACAAGATTTTTGTCTTGACAGTGTGTATGCAAAGAAAGCTTGACAAGATTCCCGACAAGCCTGACAAGAACCTCGTTGAGGAAAACAATGTTTATTTTACTGGAAAAGAGTGCAACACCAGGCCTAGTAGCACAACTCAGCGCCACAGTGCGGAGCAGTTTCTAAAACGTTAATCAATTGATTGATTAACCAAATAAATTAATCACATGAAATGATTAACATACCATTTCAGTGAATTAATTTGTGACAGTTAGAACTATGAAACAACTATATACTTTTGTCAAAGGAATATAGCAAAAAGATAAGTAATAGCAGCTATTTAAAACATACTGTCAAAGATGCATGTAGCAAAAACATTAAAAAAGATCATAAAAGAACAAAATAGTCCACAATGATAAACAGCACTTAAGTTATTGGTTAAAATGTCCAACTTCATATAGGAATTCGTTTGGTGACGGATTTTCAAATAAGTGAAGACAGTCTATAACGTATCCTACACCACTTCCCAGAGACCACACCACACATGGGGCACACTCCCCTTCGTGAATATAGGCAGTAAGAGGTATCTTTCACTGGATCATCCGTTCCTATAGCTGGGGTGAGCGAGGGTATAAACTCCACATAAAAGATACAAGAGGGTACCAAAATAGTGTAATCCCATTTATTAATTAAAACAATAATCCCTCCACATCATGTAAGGCCCCCGCTCCGAATGCACGTACCATTAGTAGATGTAAACAAGCAGAGGATAGGACAGTGGCAGTGTCTTCCTAGTGGTGTCCAATTCCCCAGAGGATAGTAGTCAGCACAACGCGCAAGACTCCTTCCTGGATGAACCGCCAATGGAGCGCACACATGGAGTGCACACGTCACTTCCGGGTCACCGTTGTATTCCCGCCCTGACCGGTTTCGTTGTCCAATCAACTTCTGTACAATCAGCTCTGGAAAAGTGCAGGCTGTATGTTCTCTGTATGTCTGGAAATTAAATTGTCATGGCCTGCAGCTCCAGCTCCGTGTCTTTCACACGCGGTTCTATGTGCCGGGGCGCACTGTGGATAAAAACCTCTGTTCCTTTGGGAGATCCTGTTCTATTATTATTGATTCATATCCTAAGGACTGTCACTTCTCCACCCTCAGCAGCAGATCTGTCAGTGTGATGTCTGTGCTGGCCGGACTCTGCAATCACTCCTGGCTCTGCTGGGCAAGATCACGTAGATCTACGTGATCTCGTCGTTCAGCCAATAGGGGCGCGCGCACGTGCGCCCCTCACTCGCCCCTGACGCCGATGCGCGTGCCCGGCGGGCGTGATCACCGCCGGGCACTTGCAATCGCTCTTTACAGAGTGAGAACCGGGAGCTGTCAGGGGGAGAAATGCCTGATCGTCTGTTCATACAATGTATGAACAGCGATTAGTCATTTCCCCAAGTCAGTCCACCCCCCCTTCAGTTAGAACACACCCAGGGAACATACTTAACTCTTTCCTCGCCCCTTAGGCCCCGTACACACCATAGAATCCATCCACAGATAAATCCCAGCAAATGGGTTTCAGCGGATAGATCCTATGGTGTGTACACGCCAGCGGATCTGTTTCCGCGGATAAATCTCCCCTGGGATGGATTCCAGCAGATCGGATATTTGCTGACATGCACAACATATCCATCTGCTGGAATCCATCCCAACGGATGGATCCGCTGGTCTGTACAGACTCACCGAATCCATCCGTCCGAAGGGATCCCCCGCATGCGTCGTAATGATTTGACGCATGCGTGGAATTCCTTATATGACAGCGTCACGCACGTCACCGCGTCATAATCGCGGCGACGGCGTGACACGTCATCGCCAGAGGATTTCGGCGCGGATTTCAATGCGATGGTGTGTACACACCATCGCATGAAAATCCGCCGAAATCCACGAGAGGATTTATCCGCGGAAACGGTCCGCTGGACCGTATTCGCGGATAAATTCGATCGTGTGTATGGGGCCTAAGTGTTAACCCCTTCCCTGCCAGTGGCATTTTTATAGTAATCAATGCATTTTTATAGCACTGATTGCTATAAAAATGCCAATGGTCCCAAAAATGTGTCAAAAGTGTCCAAAGTGTCCGCCATAATGTCGCAGTACTGATAAAAATCGCTGATCGCCGCCATTACTAGTAAAAAAAAAATCTTAATAAAAATGCCATAAAACTATCCCCTATTTTGTAAACGCTATAACTTTTGCGCAAACCAATCAATAAACGCTTATTGCAATTTTTTTTTTACAAAAAATATGTAGAAGAATACGTATCAGCCTAAACTGAGGAAAAAATTTTTTTTTTATATATATATTTTTGGGGGATATATTAATTTTTTTCAAAATTGTCGCTCTATTTTTGTTTATAGCGCAAAAACGAAAAAACGCAGAGGTGATCAAATACCACCAAAAGAAAGCTATATTTGTGGGAAAAAAAAGTTGTCAGTTAAAGCGAAACAGTGCCAAATTGCAAAAAGTGGCCTGGTCTTTGACCAGCAATTTGGTCCGGGGCTTAAGTTGTTAATCATATGTGCATTGGTCCTGCTGAGCTAATTCCCAGTGGTGCAGCAGTTGTGAATGTATATGTTTAACCACTTAACCGCATGCCGACCAGCCACCGTCATTATACTGTGGTAAGGTGGCACGTCCCCCAAATCACCGTAGTAGGTGTACGTCGGCTAAGGAACTCGGTCTGGTGGACTCGATGTCCACCGGCCACCCGCGAATGTTCCCCCGTAGTGACAGAATGGAGATCTGCCTGTGTAAACAAAACAGATCTCCGTTCTGACAGGGCAGATCACACAGATCCTGTCTTTCTGCTATGCATGAAGATAAATCTGTGTGTTTCCACAGTCACACAGTCTTGCATAGTATTTAATTATTTGCACTATTCCCCAAGACCCAATCATATTGAATCCTGGAGTTCAACATAGGTGTCTTTCGTCTTTTTTTTTATAGAAAACAGCACCCAAAGTATTTTTTGCCTATGTGTGCACAGTAATAAATTATTTGCTCTAGGCCACAATTAAAACAGGACTCCCAACATCCATTTTAGGATCAAGAAATCAACATTAGCGTATATGTAGCGAAAAGCCCACTCCACAAAAGATTATTGTGTGTATGTTCACAATATTATTTCTTTATTATATTATCATAGGACACAGGATTAACTAATTCTTAGACCAATGGCTTATGCTGTAATTTCAGGTGATTGGGCACTGGCAAAAAGAAAAGCTGAAACCCATCCTTGCATAACCCCTCCAACTTCCATCATACCTTCATTATTTTTCTAGTGTCCTTAGATGATGGCCATGTCTCTCTGTGCTCTGTGAGAACTTTCCGTTTTTTTAATTGGTATCTACTCTGATTTTCTTTAGCAAGTCTTCTTTCTGGTGTCTGCTTTGCCCTCAGAGCCTAACCAGCAGAATGTTTTCAAATCAGTTGCTTCCATTGCTTACTGAGGGACAAGATCAAATGGACTGCACCCAGAGAAAAGTGTAATGGTCTGTAAGGTCACTAACAGACACTGGACTTCATGGGAAATGCTCACCTTGAAAAAGCAGCTGCACCATGTTCAGAGGCTTGTGAGGTGCTATACAGGTCTAGGGCCTTGGCCCAATGCAGTGGAGCCAAGACCCCGTGAAGGAGCCAAAGACAGAAAGGACTTCCTCCGATGTTATAGGGCGTACTAGCATCTCCTTCACATTATCTGTTAACCAGGCCAGTGCGGCTGAATACAGCAATTCAATAGGCTGGAAATTAGAAGGCAACTGAGATGTATATAATGTCTGATAAAATTGTCGAAAAGTCTCCAAAATATTAGGCTGTGTACAGGCCATATCTCCAGAAGAATACTAGATTGTTCATTTTAAGCCATCATGGCCAAAAAACGACCATTACGGTTTCCCTGCTCGAAAGATTTCTGTTTATTTTTATTTAGGTACATCCTCGTGGCCTCAGCCAAATGTAAGGTCTGTTTGCTATGGAGTAAAGCATTAAAATTCTGAAGGATCCGCAGCATATTGGGCTGTTTTTTCATCTACTATTAACTTCAGAGCGTCGCTCTTTACTCGTTGAGACTTATTGACTGCTTTAATAGCGGATATATGTTGTCCTCTTGCATAAACCATAAAAGCATCCCATAGTATTTCTGGAGTAGATGATCCTGTATTAAACTCCCAATACTTTACTAGAAGGGACAGGATTTTAATAACGATATCTGGATGTGAAATCCAATGAGTGCCCAATCTCCACTGTGCTGCATCACGAAAGTGATGTAGACGAAGTGTAACCATAAGCAGAGCATGGTCAGATAACCTGCTCGGTAAATATTTAACATCTACCATGTCCGCTAGTGTCGCTATGTCGCTTGAATTAACACAAGCTAAATCTATGCAGGAGGCGGTCTTATAAAAAGTAGAAAAGCAAGAATATGATCTAATTAATAGATTTTTCCATCGCCAAGTTTCTACCAGGTCTACTATCTGGGCCCAATTAAAGAGCTCTACAAATAAATTTTTAGGAGGAATTTGTCTATCCAAAAGAGGATCAAGTATAGCATTAAAGTCGCCCATTATCAATAACTGCCGGACCGTACAAAGAAAATAAACTTTTTCCACAAGACTATAAAGGAGGGTCACCACTGACAATTATATATCTCTGGCCCCACAGAAGAAGCACAACCAAAACATATTTACCCTGGGGGTCAGAGAATACATCTTTCACCATGCAGGGTAAGGATCTACTAATCAATATTAGAAAAACACTCTAGAAAATGTGGAGTATGTAGCATGGTAGGCCTTCTGTACCCAAGGCTTCTTAAGGGCCAAAAGCTTACTCCCCATAAGGTGAGTTTCTTGAAGTAACACTATATGTGGAAGGTAACTTTTCAAATAACAATGCTTTCCTAAAATTTGAATTAAGGCCACAAACATTCCATAACAAATAGAAAAGACCTCTTGATCACATGATGTTATCTAAGAGGGAAAAAAATATAATGCTTAACCAATAAATTACATTGCAGAATGCATTGCAAAGTGATGTACCTTAGAAACAACAAACATCTGAATGAACACATTTCAAAAAAACAATAATAAAAAGGAAACAATGTGTATGAACATTTAACAAAAACACACCCTGTGGGCGTTGATACACTCTTTCTACCTTTTCTTTAATTGCCATCCACAAAAAAACAAAAAAAAACAAGGAGGCGCGGAGAAAGCCTTATCCCAAAATCTATCAAAAATATGCAACTATAATCTACTTGTCCTATAAGAGGAAGAGAAAAAAAAGGGGGTGGCAGAGGGGATGGGGAGAGGTAAGGAAAGGTGCCTCCCCAAAACAGTTCACTCCCACCGCCCCAGATCTATACTCCGAGGCAGGAGGTGGAAGCTGTAGTTGATACTAGGGGTGTCTAGGAGAGGTCCAAGAAGCGCTGATTAAACTCCTGATGAAGGATTATACTTCACTTTTCATCCATCTAGCCAAACAGAAGCAGCAGCCGAGTGTCAAAGAAAAATGTCTGTCTGCCATCTATGATGTGCAATCTGCTAGGAAAAAGAAGGCTGAACTGTATACTCTTTTCTCGTAATCTCTTACGCATCTTCGTATAGGACTTACAGCGTTGCTGAACTTCTTGAGAATAATCCGGAAAAAATAATAATTTTCAGAAGGTATATCTTGTTTAGTTCTGGCAGCTGCCAGAACTCTATCCCTGTCTTGAGAATTCTATAATCATAACAAAAAAAAGCCTGGGGAGGGCAGGTTTAGGTGGTATTAGTGGAACCCTATGTGCACACTCCACCACAAAGGAAGGAAGGCACACTGCCTAGGCCCAAAACAGAGGTAAGTAATTCCTCAGCAAATTCAGTTGATTTAGTCCCTTCAGCCCTTTCAGGTAAACCCAAGATGCGAATATTATTCAGTCCAAGGTGCTTTTCAATATCGATAGCCTTTTCCTGCAACCGTTTGACCTTTATCTAACTGTAAAATTTGATTGAGCAGTCTTCCAATAAAGAGACCCTTTTATCCACCTCAGAGACCCTGGTTTTAAACTCATCTAAGTCCTGGTGGATCTGTGAAACAACTAAAGTTATAAGATGCATTTGCCCCTTAAGGGTCTGTTTACACTCCATGGGCTAGATTCAGATAGATTAGCGGATCTTTAGATCCGCGTAATCTATCTTATTTACGATCTGCCAGTGTATTATTTAAATCAGGCGCGTCCCCGCGCCGATCGTACTGCGCCTGCGCCGGCCGCGATTTTCCCAGTGCGCATGCTCCAAATGACGTCGCTAGAACATCATTGGTTTCGGGTGTCAACGTAAATTACGTCCATCCGTATTCGCGACCGACTTACGCAAACGACGTCCATACTTAACATTGGATACGTAGCATATAGCAGGGGTAAGTATACACCAGAAAAAGCCGAACGCAAACGACGTAAAAAAAAGCGAAGGGTGGGCGGTCGTTTCTGAATCGGCGGAAATCGTAATTTGCATATTCGTTGCGTAAAAAAACGAAGCGCCACCTAGCGGCCGGCAGGAGATTGCAGCCTAAGATCTGACGGTGTAAGTCACTTACACCTGTCGGATCTAAGGGAGATCTATGCGTAACTGATTCTTATGAATCAGTCGCATAGATCCAACCGTCGGATCTCAGAGATACGACGGCGTATCAGAAGATACGCCGCTGTATCTCTTTCTGAATCTCCCCCCATATTAGCTGCCAAAATAGCCGCGGCTGAAAAGGAGTCCTCTAAGGAGGTGGCTGATACATCACTAGATAGTCGAAAAGTAGCAGCCATTCTTACTTTTTCTGTCTTTGCTTTCTTTGTAGGGATAATTACTGCTGCAGAAGTTGTATCTGACTTACTTGATGTCGCTAACTTGCTTGATCTTGCTGAGAGAGTCTGCGGCTGAGATCTATCTCCAGCCAAGAAAAACCCAGATTTATTTTCTCAGTGTAATTAACATTTAGAACCTTATTAATGTAAAAATTAACTGGGGTTAGCTTTGGGTAAAAATATAGGAAAAAGTTTGAAGAAATCCCCATCCTTTCCTCAGCAGACTGTGTAACAGTAAATATCAGTTATATAGCAATATGATAGATAGATATATATAACAATTTATAGAAATATAATATATATTGCCAATGCCAGATTAATATAGCCAGATGAATATAGCAAGATAGCTACAGCACATGCTCTAAGCCTGGGTCAAAGGTCGCAGCAAACAAATGGAGATACAAATATCAACTTTTTACCCCCCTATTTTTTCTCTTCAGCAGCAAAGTCTTAGTCCTCAGGGTGTAGCAGGATGTAGCAAGATGGCCACTGCACACATCAAAGCTTGCTCCATCTGATCTGGGTCTGAAGCTAGGTCTGGGTCTGAGGCTGGCACAGGAACGTTGGCTGGTTTGAGTCTAGGACTTCAGCCGATCAACTACCAAAGAGGGATACAAAAAGGAATATAATCGTTCCAAAGCACCAGCAGTGAGTAGCAAGCAGCAAGCAGCAAGCAGCAAAAGACAGCAGTAGAAGCAGCAGGGGCCACCCGCAACTAACAATTGGTTTACAGCCTGCAGACGGCCAGACTCAGAGGAAGCATAGGGAAAAGATAGGGCTAACTAGACTGCAGCAAAATTCAGTCCAGAGAGCAGCAGTAAATAAGCTGTAGATAAGAAAGTAAGTTTGTGTTTCTGTTCATGTTACAGCTGTGACTAGTACAGACTGTGGCAGAGGAGGGAGCCTTGAGGCAGGACAGTAGGTGAGCGGCAGGTTCAGTCAGGTTTAATCAAGATACAATGTCCGACGGAGTCTCTGAACGAAAATGCCGTAATCTCCTGATCCCCCCTCAATCCACAATCCTCCTCCTTCTTCCCTCTCAATTTCCTCTCTTCTCCATGCCAGGAATCTACCATTTGTCCGACCGTCCTCCTCAGACAGAGCAACAGAGCAGCAACAGAGCAGCCGTCCTCCTCTAGACAGGCAGAGCTATAAGCCTCTAGCTATCTCCGGCCACGGACAGGCATCACAGGAGTAGATCAGGATGGCAGGAGCTCCTCACCGCACACCACTCAGACCCTCACCCCGTCCGGTCATGCCCTGTGTTGTACTTTAGGAAAAGGATTTTTCAGGTACGTCAACAACCCTATTATGTGCACTAGGCACCTGTCTAACCGGACCCATAACAGCCATTTTAAAGTCTAGACATACACATTAGAGTGTAATTTACGAACAGAAAAAAGGGTCACCCAAAAGATTGTTGTGCCTATAAGCTCAGTATTAAGCTATATAAATTAGGCTCCAATTTTAACAGAACCAACAATATGCATTTTAGAATAAAGAAATTAATATTAAAGTGTCATTTATTTGCAAAAAAACACCCAAAGAGATTGTAATGCCTATGTGCTCATAATATTAAATTATTTGCACTAAGCCACAATTTGAACAAGACTCCCAACAACCATTTTAAAATCTAGAAATCAACATGAGTGTCATTTAGTTGCAGAAAAATGTCCCCGGGAGATTGTTGTGCCTACATGCATAGTATTACTTTAAATTATATTAGGCTCAACAGGATCCCAGCAGTCATGTATAATTCTAGAAATGAACACTAGTGTGTAAATTATTCAGAGAAAAGCCCCCCACATATTTTGTTTGCAACAGATTTGTATTAAAAAGTTTAACAAATTTCTTAGGATGCAAATAATACAGAAAGATCTTTGCACTCTCAAAGGTGACCAAGGGTCTGATTACATATGACTGTAATATGAAAACAATTAAAAAGGTAAATACAGTTGAATTTGGCTGCTGCCTGCTTTGGCATGTACGGAATAATTATAACTCCTCTGTGGTATAAACTATCCAGGAATATTGTTCCAGAAAACATCTCGTTAACGTTTGATCAAACTGTAGTGCTTTTGTCAGGTCACCTGTGACCAGATGACAAGTGCACCCCGTTGGAGCAAGGGTTGCACCACAAGGTAGGGAACCCTATAGCAGATTGCTGCGGATAGACCACAGAGTTGATATGGGGGGGTGGTTCACTGGGGCACAAACAGGGACCCTACGGGAAGCTTGAGCCCAAGATTCCCCAGGGCGCGTAGTCTAAGATCCAGCTGGCATTCACCAGAGCCTCTAGTGGTGAGGATGGCCTTTCGCTGCAACTGGATCCAGGTCATGGCCCCCGGAGTCCCCTAAGTCACGCTCCGTAGGTAGAGAGGGGAAGCAGCCACTCAGGACAAAAGAGATAGTGAGGGATAAGCCGAGGTCGGGGCAACAAGCAGACGAGGATAACCAAGGGACAGGCCGAGGGTCAGGGTCACAGGCAAACAGGAGTAGTCGGAGACAAGCCAAAATCGGTACACAGAGATAACGTAGCCCACGGCAAGCAGGAACACAATGCTAACAAACAATGTTGATCAGCAAAGCAGATCTGCAGTGAACTGGTTAATATAGAGTTCCTGGGATGGCCTGGGATGGAGCCATACAGGGAGGAGAGATGATAAAGGCAGCCAGATAAGAGAGTCTGTCCTCTAATGAAAACATGGAGAGAAAGGTAAGCTGCCAGACATACTACATATCCATGACAGCCTTTAACATAACCCGATGTCGGGGATCTTATCACCAAGGTTGATCAGGTACTTGGAGTCACTTTAAGTAGCTCCCACATTGGCATAAAAATTAGAGGCTCCAGGACTCTCCACTTGCATCCGTAAAGAAAATATCATTGAACTTAAAAGAGAAAAGAAGAAAAGAAAAGAGAAGAAGGGAAGGAGTAAAAAGAAGAACAATAGAGGTCAGAAATAAGAAGCAGGAGTCATTGCCCTTGACCTAGGCCCCCTACTGTCCAGTTTCGGGAACTATGGAGCTTGGAAGTTTTAATTCAGGAGGATCACACCTTATCAAATCTGACTTTTCTGTCTCTAAGGATGCTGGTCAATTTTTCATTGACCATGATCCAAGAAAGTTTGTGTTCTACTAGTGCAAGACTGACCACTGGGGTTTTCCATGCGTGTGCTATTGTAATTTAAGCTGCTGAAAAAATAAAGAAGATGAGAGATCGGAGATGTCTAGGGATCTTGTCCAGCAGGTCCACAAACAGCACAGTTTTAGGATTTTTAGGTAGTTTTTGTCCTGTCACTGAATAGACCAAAGTGTATATTTTGATTCAAAAGCGCTGGACCTTGGGACAGGACCACCAGACATGGAACATAGTACACTCCTGCCCGCACCCTCTGAAGCAAAGGGGTGAAGTACCAGGGTACAATCTCGCCAGCCTCGCCAGAACCAGGTACCATCTGTACAGCACTTGTAATTCTCTTCCACCAAGGAAGTATTGAGTATTCCTCTGTGCACCATGGTCGACCACTGCCCCCAAACCTCCTTCTCTATAGTCTCTCCTAGATCTGATTTCCATGTCGTTTGGTATGAGGGTTTAGTCCGTTGAGTATTGAAGAGGGCATAGAGCTCCGAGATCCCCCACATGATTTAGGTCTGCGTACACATTTATTTTCAAACAAGGTCCTAGTGGTTCAGTCTATTGGATCTGTACCCAGGGATTTTATAAAATTAACAATTTGGTACAGACGGAATGATTTCATCTGGGCATCTATAACGTCTCCTAAAAATAAGACTGTTGCCTAATCCCTTTGTGATCTATGAAGTGCGATATCCTGTTTGGAAAAGCCCCAAAATATTTTAGTGAATATGTGCACTGTCTTTCAACCCTTTTCTAGGTCGCTTTGTTAACAGGACAAACAAACCATCCAGCTTTAAATAAATACAAAAATAGCATTATGGTGTATGTAGTTCAATGTAAACAGCCCCCCTAAAATATGGTAGTGATTGCACATTCTGTAAAAACAATAACTAAGACATCTTGTTAAAAAGGCCCACACCAGCCAATGTTTAGAGCTGGGTCACATCTGTGCAGTGCATTTTTGGCAAGTTGTGTTTTAGGTGCATCGTAACCACTTAAACAGGTTGTAAAGGTTAGTTTTTAATTTTATAAATAGGTTCCTTTAAGCTAGTGCATTGTTGGTTCACTTACCTTTTCCTTTGATTCCCCTTCTAAATGTTTTTTTTTCTTTGTCTGAATTTCTCACTTCCTGTTCCTCCTCAGTAAGCTGTTCTGGCTGACTACCCCCCAGTAAGAACATGGGGCAAGCTTACTGAGGAGAAACAGGAAGTGAGAAATTCAGACAAAGAAAAAAAACATTTAGAAGGGAAATCTAAGGAAAAGGTAAGTGAACCAACAATGCACTAACTTAAAGGAACCTATTTGGAAAATAAAAAACTAACCTTTATAACCCATTTAAGGCCTTTAACCACTTGCTTACTGGGCACATAAACCCCCTTCGTTCCCAGGCGAAATCTCAGCGTCCGGCACTGCGTCGCTTTAACTGACAATTGCGCGGTCATGCGACGTGGCTCCCAAACAAAATTGGCGTCCTTTTTTCCCCACAAATAGAGCTTTCTTTTGGTGGTATTTGATCACCTCTGCGGTTTTTATTTTTTGCGCTATAAACAAAAAAAGAGCAACAATTTAAAAAAAATATATATTTTTTTTACTTGTTGCTATAATAAATATCCCAATTTTTTTTTTAAAAAACTATTTTTTTCTCAGTTAAGGCCGATACGTATTTTTCGACGTATTTTTGTAAAAAAAAAAAAAAAATCGCAATAAGCGACTGGTTTGCGCAAAAGTTATAGCGCCTATGATTTATGAATTATGATTTTTTTTATTATTTTTTTTTTTTACTAGTAATGGCGGCGATCTGCGATTTTTATTGGGACTGGAATATTGCGGCGGACGTATCGGACACTTTTGACACAAATTTGGCGCCATTCACATTTATACAGCGATCAGTGCTATAAAAATGCACGAATTACTGTATAAATGTGACTGGCAGTGAAGGGGTTAACACTAGGGGGTGAGGAAGGGGTTAACTGTGTAGCCTGGGTGTGTTATAACTGTGTGGGGGGAGGGGGGTGACTGGGGGAGGTGACCGATGCTGTGTCTCTATGTACAAGAGACACAGATCGGTCTCCTCTCCTCTGACAGCACGTGGAGCTCTGTGTTTACACACAGAGCTCCACGTCCCTGCTGTCACCTGCCGTGTCACCGACGATCGCGTGTACCCGGCGGACATCGCGGCCGCCAGGTACACGCCACCCAGTGGCGCGCGCGGGTAATGCACATAAAAGGCCGTTTTTAAACGGCCACTTGGCACTTGAGAGCCGCGCTGCGGACGTATTTCGTCTATAGCGCGGATCTCAAGTGGTTAAGCACAAAAACACATACATGTCCATGATTTCTTCCATCGGATCTGGGGCGCTGGATGATCGCTGGGCATCCACAATCATTTGCTGGAGAGACAGAACGGCAGTCTGCCTATGTAAACAAGGCAGACCATCTTTCTGTCAGACAGGAAGAGAGAGATCTGTGATTCCTACTAATCAGAAACACACATGTGTCTCTTCCTCAAATCAATCCTCCCCCCTGTCAGTGTCATTTATACAGTGATAGTGCACTGTATTGGTGTCGCTGGTCCCAAAATGTGTCACTTAGTGTCAGATTTGCCGGCTGCAATGTTGCAGTACTGCTAAAAATTACTGATCACCACCATTACTAGTAAAAACAATAAAAAAATACAAGGTCCATAAATCTATCCCATAGTTTGTAGACTCTATAACATTTGCGCAAACCAATCAATATACACTTATTGGGATTTTTTTACCAAATATATGTAGCAGAATACAACTTGGCTTAAACTAATAAAGACATTTTATTTTTTTTTATTTTTTTTATTGGATGTGTTTTATAGGAGAAAGTAGTTTTGTTTTGTTTTTTCAGATTTTTTTAGTTTCAAAATTGTTGGGATTTTTTTGTTTATAGCGCAAAAAATAAAAACCGCAGAGGTGATAAAAATACCACCAAAGGAAAGCTCTATTTGTGGGAAAAACAGGACATTAATTTTATTTAGTCGCACAACCAGGAAATTGTTAGTTAAGGTAACGCAGTGCCGTATCACAAAAAATGGCCTGGTCAGGAAGGGAGTCAAATCTTTACAGGTCTGAAGAGGTTAAAGAGGATTGTTTCCATTCTGAAGCTTCCTTTCAATCACTTGCATATTATTTTAAATATACTGTGATTCTGTACTTGCCAAATATGCTTCAGAAATCTCCCTTTTCTAAGTCTGGCTGCATCCATTTTAACCGTGGACAGCTGAAGCTGCTGCCTGTTCACTTCTTTGATTTACATAGACCCACAGAGGCATACCCCCACCTCTGCAGCCCCGCAGCTCTCATTGGCCCTCTCAGGGCTGGACTGGGAAAAACATTTGGCCCTGGACTTCATCCAGACCGGCCCACTTTAATTTTGCAAACATGTACAAAAACAGTATATAAACTATACGCAATTGCGCAAAAAAACATTCCACTGTAAGTATAAAAATGTGTTAACTGAAAATATACTCTTAAGCCCCCATACACACTTGTTGTCTTCAGATTTAAAAAAAAATAACATATAATATGAGGTCAAACCTTCAATTTGTATGCAATCAGGCACGCCCTTGTACTACAGGGTTTTGGTAAATTTGAAGACAGAGGCTTTTGGAGGGGAATGAATGTTGGCCCTTTGCCTACTGATTACGGAGCCTTGGATTTTGGGGAAACTGTGCTCTTTTTGAGGTGTATGGCTGGGGACCCTTGAGGTGGTGTTACTTTGGATTCGGGTCCATGCCCCCCCAAGACACACAGACTCTGGGAAACCTGTATATGCCATATTAGAAATAGTGACTTATTCATACTGTTAGGACACATACTGTTAGGCCTCGTACACACGGCCGAGGAACTCGACGTGCCAAGCACATCGAGTTCCTCGTCGAGTTCCTTGTTGAACTTGTCGAGAAGCTCGACAGGCTTGCTTTGCGTACACACGTAACAGACAAAAATGTGGTCGTTCTCCAGCGCGGTGACGCTCATCACGTATGACGCGACTATAAAGGGGAGGTTTGATTTTGTTGGCGCCACCCTTGGGGCTCCTTTTGCTGATTCCGTGTTTACGCGTGTTAGTAAAAGTTTGGTGAGTGACGATTCGTGCTTTTCAGTCTTTGTGCTTTCAGATTGATCTCTGCCGTTCAGTTTGTGCTTGTGGGGGTCGTATCTAGGCAATCGGGACGTGCGGTCAGGTCGTATTGTTTTACATTGCGGTCCTGTCCCCGCATTTTTCATTGTCAGGGTCGTTCTTCATAGGTCTTGCTGTTCTTCAATGCGGTCTGTTTAGTGCAATTCTGATTTGTCGTTCGTTCCTAGCCTTGTAGCCATGTTGCAGGCACCTAGTCGTCGCCGACTTAGTGCTAAGCATCTTCTGTGTGTAGGTCTGTTTGTTTATGACCTAGACGATGAGGAGTTCATGAACAGGAGGAGGACGCGTTCATGGACCAAGAATTGGTTGCTCCGTAGGAACCAATTCTCTCACATGCCTTTGCTGCGGGAGCTTCAGGAAAATAATCCTGTTGATTACAGGAATTTCCTGAGGATGTCTGATCCCGTCTTTCAGCACCTGTTGGCTTTGGTGTCCCCCTATATTACCAGGCAGGACACCGTTATGCGGGAAGCCATCAGTGCTGAGCAGAGGCTAGTTGCCACCCTCCGTTATCTGGCAACTGGGAGAAGCCTTCAGGACTTAAAGTTCTCAACGGGCATCTCCCCCCAGGCTCTGGGCCTCATCATTCCTGACACCTGCTCTGCCATCATCCAGGTTCTGCAGGAGGAATATATGAGGGTAAGTTTGGTCCTTTAATATCCCATTTTATGTCTATAATGTATGCTAATGTCTTGTAGTTATCTCCTCCTTCCCTAATTACCATGTCTGGAATATGCTGTGAATGTCCCCTTTGCCCCCATGCATGCTGTAAACTTTATTGATGCCCCTTTTTTGGCCTACATGCATATTTCCCATCACTTACCTCCCCAGCATGCTATCCTGGGCCCCAACCTACCTAGTCTAGTCACTTCCCAATGTATTGTGTTATATCCATTGTAATGTCCCCCCCCCCTCCCCTCCCAAATGTGTTGTAAAGTCCATGTTCACCAATATTCAATAATTTTTAGTTTTGTTTTTTGGACTCCCAAACTCATCTAGCCCTCCCCTCCAAAATGTGTTGTAAAGTCTATGTTCACCAATATTCAATAATTTTTAGTTTTGTTTTTTGGACTCCCAAACTCATCTAGCCCTCCCCTCCAAAATGTGTTGTAAAGTCTATGTTCACCAATATTCATTAATTTTTATTTTTGTTTTTTGGACTCCCAAACTCATCTAGCCCTCCCCTCCAAAATGTGTTGTAAAGTCTATGTTCACCAATATTCAATCATTTTTAGTTTTGTTTTTTGGACTCCCAAACTCATCTAGCCCTCCCCTCCAAAATGTGTTGTAAAGTCTATGTTCACCAATATTCAATCATTTTTAGTTTTGTTTTTTGGACTCCCAAACTCATCTAGCCCTCCCCTCCAAAATGTGTTGTAAAGTCTATGTTCACCAATATTCAATAATTTTTAGTTTTGTTTTTTGGACTCCCAAACTCATCTAGCCCTCCCCTCCAAAATGTGTTGTAAAGTCCATGTTCACCAATATTCAATAATTTTTATATATTTTTTTTGGACTCCCAAACTCATCTAGCCCTCCCCTCCAAAATGTGTTGTAAAGTCTATGTTCACCAATATTCAATAATTTTTATTTTTGTTTTTTGGACTCCCAAACTCATCTAGCCCTCCCCCAAACTTGGGCACTGGCCCATCAGAGGGGGTGTTTAATGTGCTAATTGTCTAAATATATTTAGATATAATATGCTAGTTCCCAGAAATGTTATAATTCTTATAATGTCTTTGTCTAATCTGCTTGCAAGGTTATGTGGCTAATTTTTGGATTTTTTATTCCCCAGCTTCCGTCCACACCACAGGAGTGGCAGTCTGTGGCTTTGGACTTCCAGACCCGTTGGAACTTCCCCAACTGCGGGGGAGCCATCGACGGGAAGCACGTCCGCATCGTGCCTCCACCCCGTTCGGGATCCCAGTTCTTTAATTATAAGGGGTTCAACAGTATTGTGCTGATGGCGGTGGTGTCAGCACAGTACGAATTCCTTTTTGTGGATGTCGGGATGAACGGACGGATATCGGATGGGGGAGCCTTCAGGCAGACGGAGTTTGCGCTTCGTCTTCAGGATGATGATCTGTCATTGCCACCGGATGACCAGAATGTAGAAGGCCTGCCATTTGTTTTTCTGGCTGATGAAGCGTTTGCCCTGGGACCCCATCTTATGAGGCCATACCCTCAGCGCACCCTCACCCCAGAGAGGAGTGTCTTTAATTTCCGGCTGGGCCGAGCACGCAGAGTGGTTGAGAACGCCTTCGGCATCATGGCCAGCCGGTTCCGCCTTTTCCTCACCTCTCTCCACATGGCGGAATATAAGTGGAATACAATTATCTTTGCATGCTGCATTCTACATAATTTTTTGCGGAGACAATCTCCTAATTATATGGCCCTGGTTGGGCCCGAGGCACAACTTTTGTCTCCATCTGAAACTTTGCCGGGCCTTGAAGCTGGCCACACAGGACTGCCCCCCCAGAGTGCCCGTGAAGTGCGGGACAAATACATGGACTATTTCATGGGTAGGGGGGCAATACCATCTCAAGCCAATTTGCCATAATTTTATCTTTACCCAAAATAAATACAAATATTTTGAAAAAACTTGTTATGTCTTGCTTGTGTTTCTTGGAGTTGTTTACTAAGTGTAACTAAGTGTATTTTCATTATCAACTAGCAAACATTTCCCAGGTGACCCCCAAACCAAACACATAGAAAATTTGACGTATTTTATGAAAAACACCACACACTTTTTTCAGGTTCAAAAGCTATTTATTATTATTTTTTTATTTTTTGGGGGTTTAACAAATACCCACAAAAATATTTTTTTTTATTGTTTTTTTTTAATTTTTTATCATACAATATCCAATAATCATTATTTTCATTTTTTAGGTCTTTTTTATCATACAATATCCAATAATCATTATTTTCATTTTTTTGGTCTTTTTTATCATACAATATCCAATAATAATTTTTTTCATTTTTTTGGTCTTTTTTATCATACAATATCCAATAATCATTTTTATCATTTTTTTGTTTTTTTTTATCATACAATATCCAATAATCATTATTTTCATTTTTTTGGTCTTTTTTATCATACAATATCCAATAATCATTTTTTTCATTTTTTTGGTCTTTTTTATCATACAATATCCAATAATCATTTTTTTTCATTTTTTTGGTCTTTTTTATCATACAATATCCAATAATCATTATTTTAATTTTTTTGGTCTTTTTTATCATACAATATCCAATAATCATTTTTATCATTTTTAGGGTTTTTTTTATCATACAATATCCAATAATCATTTTTATCATTTTTTTTGGTCTTTTTTATCATACAATATCCAATAATCATTTTTTTTTCATTTTTTTGGTCTTTTTTATCATACAATATCCAATAATATTTTTTTTTTGTTTTGTCTTTGTTATCATACAATATCAAAAAAAATTTTTTTTTGTTTTATAATATTTTGATTAAATAAACCTTCAAATCTGGTTTTGTTATTTTTTTGTTTTATTAAATAATCCTTAAAATCTGGTTTAATTATTATTTTTTTTTTTTTTTTTATTAAATAAACCTTCAAATCTGGTTTTGTTATTTTTTTGTTTTTTTTTTATTAAATAATCCTTAAAATCTGGTTTTGTTATTTTTTTGTTTTTTTTTGATTAAATAATCCTTAAAATCTGGTTTTGTTATTTTTTTTTTTTTTTTATTAAATAAACCTTCAAATCTGGTTTTGTTATTTTTTTTTTTTTTTTTATTAAATAATCCTTAAAATCTGGTTTTGTTATTTTTTTTTTTATTAAATAATCCTTAAAATCTGGTTTTGTTATTTTTTGTTTTTTTTTTATTAAATAAACCTTCAAATCTGGTTTTGTTATTTTTTTGTTTTTTTTTTATTAAATAATCCTTAAAATCTGGTTTTGTTATTTTTTATTTTTTTTTGATTAAATAAACCTTCAAATCTGGTTTTGTTATTTTTTTTTTTTTTTTTTTATTAAATAATCCTTAAAATCTGGTTTTGTTATTTTTTGTTTTTTTTTTGATTAATATTAAATACTAAAAAATCTGAATTTTTTTGGTTTCACAAACTTTTTACGTAACATTCAGACTCTCCCCAAAACATCTATTAAATTTTTTAATTTATTTTCCACCCTCCTTGTTCGTTCTTTTATTTTTCTGTTGGCCAGATGTATCTCCTCCACCTCTTCTCTGCAGGCCCAGATTTCAGAGATCACCATCTGGACAGTATGCCTGTCCAAGTCCAAGCCACCACCTGCTCCTGAAATGTGGGACAAAACCATTTATTAAAATTAGGCAGGCCTACATCTACATTACCTGAAGCTGGGTTAGTTATATGTTACTTTACCTGATGTGGTGGCAGGCTGCGCATCATCACCATCCCTCGGGGGTGTGGCTTGCCTGATGACTTCTTGCTCCCGTGTCGAAGCTTCATGACGCCCTACGAGAATGAAGAAAATGGAAACAGGATTTTAAGAGCTTATAGGCCTGAAAGAGGAATATGATTCACTTTATACAATTTCTGGGACTATTGATGTTTCGAAAAACCCCTCTGGGCAAAACACAGGATTGTAGGCATTCACAAAGATCATGCCATTTCTTGTACCTTTGGTCTACTTTTAAACATGTAAGCCAACCAAGTATACACTGGATCACCTCACCTCTGTGTGAACCCCAAAATGGGTTATTAAAGGGGACAACAATTATGCAAATGAGTCCACATGTGTCACCGACTGCTGAGCAGACTCTCCTTTTACTGTATATATTTTAATTTCAATATTTCTTTATTGAAAGTTTGAAAGTTTAACATGGCAGATTACATCAAATCAACAAAGCAATAGGCTGACTCATCGTCAATTTTAGGTAGCACAATTAAGAAGTATTCAATCTCTATGTATTGGAAACTTAAAAATAATTAATTAAACAGTGTAATCTATTGATAGTTTCAATGCTTATACGCCATATTAGTGAAAGGTTTTCGTATACCACCTTTAAGCAATGTGTTGAAGTCCACAGAGAGAAATTTTCCCAGTGAGCAGAAGGAGTCATAAAGAGAACCAAATAAAACAGAACAAAATAAAACATATAACGAACAAAAGGTGAACTCGCCTCGCCAGAGCATACCCCAGACCCAAATCCATTGTCAATACCAACACTACATCATCAACATCAGCATACTCCTTTAGTCCCGGCAAACCATTCTAACCACGGCTTCCACAATGTGTTAACTCTGTGGAGATACCCTTGTGCAGAGGCATACATCAGCTCATATGTGGCATGAGTGTGTGTGGTGGATATGACCTCTTGAATTGAAGGGGGCAATTGTTGCTTCCAGTGGCGAGCTAGCACCAAT
This sequence comes from Rana temporaria, assembly GCF_905171775.1. NCBI lineage: Eukaryota > Metazoa > Chordata > Amphibia > Anura > Ranidae > Rana > Rana temporaria. Next base: position 275,449,307 of record NC_053489.1, read on the forward strand.
CTAGCGCTCAACAGAATATGGGTAACTACTGTTCTGAAGGCAACCGGGAGATTGTCAATAGTCAAGGATAGAAGAGCTAGTCCCGGCTCCACTGGGATATCAAGTTTTAAGACAAGATAAAATAAATGGAATACCTCTGTCCAGTAACTGGATAAGGCGGGACAGGACCATAATGTGTGAAAGAGAGTACCTACCTCTCCGCAATTCCTCCAGCATAAGGCCGAAGAGCAGGGAGCGAATTTAGCAATTCTAAACGGAGTCAGATACCACCTAAGCGATATCTTATGGGTCAATTCCCACAAGTTCACACACTTGGTGGCCGCAAATGATATTTTGTAAGCTCTGCACCATTGTTCGGAGGTAAACTCAGCCCCCAACTCCCTCTCCCACGCAACCATTGATGAGGATTTGACAAACACATCTTTGTTATTTAGTAGTAGGTAAAACATAGAGATGCCCTTGGTTTTAACCGTAGTGGAATGATAAAATCTCTTAACAAACCAGGGCAAAGAAATGGCTGCCACCTTGTTTGATCTAATGATGTGGGTTAACTGTAAATAAGTGTATATGTCTGTAGGAGTCAGGTTGAACTCTATCTGAAGGGACCGAAAGGTTTTTAGGGCGGGGCCCACCAATAAGTCTGTAATATCTCTGATACCCTTGTCTACCCATCCCCCAATCCTCAGATCCGGTGAAACACAGGTCAAGCACTGCACTGGGAGGGGGAATGAGACATTGGCTGTAGAGCTAAAGGGGGAATTAACCAGTAAATCCCAAGCACTAAGAGATGCTAACACAGTAGGGGATAGTTCCTTTTGGGAAGGCATATTAAAGCATTGAGCAAGAAGACGATAGTACAAGTTATGACCAGGTATCTGTGAGCTCTCCAATTCCACCCACCGCTTCTGCACTGATGTGGGAAACCAGTCTTTAATTTGAGCTAAGAGATTGGCTGTGTAATAGTCTCTCAATAGCACCATCCCCACCCCTCCTACCCCTCTGGACTTAACCAATTTAGAGAAAGCGCACCTTGCCCTCTTACCCTTCCATAGGTATCTGTTAACGATAGATTGAGCTGTCTTGAAATAGGAGCTGGGTACTGGTATTGGCAGTGTCCTAAAGAGATAAATTAATTGGGGGAGAACAATCATTTTGAACGCTGCCAATCTACCTGACCATGAGAGTTCTACCTTCGCTAAGTCTTGGAGTTTAGATCGTAATTTGTCGAGGAAAGGGACATAATTAGCTCCATAAAGTTTAGTTGAGGAGGGTGTGAGGGTGATGCCTAGATACTTTATCCCATTGTGATCCCAAATGTATGGATAGGTGGCAGCCAGCTTCCTTTCTACTTCCCTTTTGACATTCAGACCCAAGATATATGATTTGGTGTCATTTACTTTATAGTATGAAAGATGACTAAACATCTGGAGCACCTGGTGTACCGAAGCCAGGGAATTCTCCACATCCGTGAGCATTAATATAACATCGTCGGCAAATAGACTTATAACATGTGAAGATCTAAGGGACTTAAACCCAGTTATTTGAGGATGGTTGCGGATGTGACACGCCAAGGGCTCCATTACCAAATTAAAAATCAAAGGGGAAAGCGGGCATCCCTGGCGCGTCCCATTCGCAATGTCAAAAGGATTCGATAGGGCACCGGAAGTATAGACCTGCGCCGAAGGGCACGTGTACAAGGCCATGATAGCTGAAAGTATGGGACCTGAAAATCCAAAAGCAGTCAGCACCCTGGCCAGGTATCCCCAATGCACGCGGTCGAACGCCTTCTCCGCATCCAATGCCAGGAGCAGAGAAGGCGTCCCTTTCCTATTAGCACCGTGTATGACATTGACTAGCCGCCTTGTGGCGTCGGAAGTCTGGCGTCCCTTTGTAAAGCCCGACTGATCGGGATGGACCAGGTCCGGGAGAACCTCTGTCAGCCTACGAGCAATAAGCTTTGCGTACAGCTTCAGGTCCATGTTGAGGAGCGAGATTGGCCTGAAATTTTGAGGGGCAGATGGGTCTTTCCCTGGCTTGGGTAAGGTGATTATCATTGCTTGTAACATTTCACGGGAGAACGAGGAAGAGGCAACCGCACCGTTGAACACACTAACCAGATGGGGCGACAGAATTGATTTGAACTCTTTATAGTATTCGCCCACAAACCCGTCGGGGCCAGGGGACTTATTGGAAGGGATCGAGTCTATAGCTAAGTGGACTTCTGACAGGCTAAAAGGTGCATTAAGGTCCTGAAGCTGGAGTGGGTTTAGTTGGGGTAATTGTAAATTAGACAGAAATTCGTTTATCCTCTCAGGGTCAGGTTGTGGAGTTAAAGGGTCTCTGTTTAAATTATAAAGGGTCTCATAATAGGTACTGAAAGCGTCCGCAATATCTTTAGGGTGATAGCATTTGGCCTTGGTTACTGGGTGAATAAGAAAAGGAATCCTAGTTTTATACCTGTGTCCTCGCAGGCGATGAGCAAGGAGTTTTCCCGCTCTATCACCACTGGCATAGAACGCTGATTTAAGTCTCCTAGAGGATTTCTCAAAATCCTCCATGAGGCTCACTCTGAGATCAAATCTAAGTTTTGACAACTGTTGCGATAGCGAAGGTGAGGGATCCTTTTTATTTTGGGATTCCAAAGCTCTAATTTTGTCAGTGAGTTCTTTCATGTGCCGTTGCCTCTGCCTCTTCACCCCAGCACCCACTTTTATCAGAATGCCTCGCATGAAGGCTTTGTGGGCATTCCACAAAATAGAGCAATCGCTAACCGAGTCCACATTAGTAACAAAATATTCTTTCAAATGCGCTTCTATGATATCTCTAGTGTCCTTCCTTTGTAGGAGAGATGGGTTGACTCTCCAGACTGGCCTAGCGCCAGATGTGAGTGCGTCAGACAGGGTAAGGGACACTGACGCATGGTCTGACCATGTGATAGTATTGATGTCAGTCCCGGTAACCTTAACCAGAGTGCCATAGTCTACCAAAAAGAGGTCGATCCTAGAGTAGGATCCATGAGGCATCGAAAAGAAACTAAAGTCCTTCTCCTCAGCGTGAAAGCATCGCCAGGCGTCGAAAAGGCCGAATTGGTGCAAAGTACCTTGAAGCGATGGGCTCACTCTAGCAGATGAGGCAGTAGAGTCCACTGATTTGTCAGGGACCAGGTTAAAGTCCCCACATAGGACCAGAGCTCCCTTCTTGATGCCCTCTAGTTTCTTCAATAATTTGTTAAGAAATCTTATCTGGTGGGAGTTGGGGGTGTAGACATTAACAATTGTGTAGGTGGAAGAATTGATATCACAGATTAGTATGAGATATCTGCCGTCAATATCTTTTATTTCTTCATGAAGCTTAAATGAGACCGTGTCCCTGACGGCAGTAAGGACCCCCTTCCTCTTTGCCCCCGCACTCGCAGTAAAGACATAGGGGAATTGTCCATGAGAGCATTTAGGCTGTGCATCCGCACAGAAGTGAGTCTCCTGTGCGCATAGGATATCACACTTGTATTGCAAGGCTTCAGACCATAGCGATTTCCTTTTTGCTGGATGATTGAGGCCGTTGGCATTAATAGATAGAAACTTCACACCCATTGGTATAATTCGGTCATGCTGTGGAATGTACGCAAGAAAGGGTTACTCACAATCATCCGGGATCTCACCGACACGCAAAGACCCCTGTCATCATGGCCCTGGAGCCATTCCCTCCTTTCCATGTTGCGGTGGGTACAGTGGGTCTGTTTTCTCTGTTGGAACATTAGTGCTAAGTTCTCCAATTTGTGGGGAAGAAATCCCGGGACTGCTCCGGCGAGGGAGAAAAGAACATAACTGAAAAATCTGAAAAAAAAGAGAGAAAAAAAAAACAGCCGCAAAGAGAAAGGACAAAACCTTAATGCCATGCGGTATAAAAGCAACAAAACAGTCAACAACAGGTTAGAACCGCCCAGAACTGAGCAGTAAACACTAAGAAAGTTTTCTCGGGTGCAGCACTTTGCTGCTCAAATTTCAGTGAGGGACAAGTACGTGGGTAGGAGAGACAAGCTCCCCCTCAGGGACCCAGACTAGATTCTACGGGCCAGGATTAAATATGAGACTTGGCGTTCTTTGCTGTGACTTTCTGCCACCCCGATTCCACCTGCCGCGGCCCACGGGAAAGGTTATTATCGGCCTCTGCATCCGGAATGATATGCCACTCCTTGAGCAAGGCCAGGCCTTTCTCCAATGAAGACACCACATAAGTTTTCCCTTCTCTGGTAATGGAGATGTTGGTAGGGAACCCCCATCTGTATGTAATCTGGTGGTTCCTCAGAGCTTTAGTGATGGTGGCCAAGCTCCTCCTCTTTTTTAGCGTGTATTGCGACAAGTCCGCGTAAAATTGCAGATGTTGATACTGGGGAGGGATGCGGTCTTTAGTGCGCATAGCCGACATGAGCTGCTCCTTTACATGAAAAAAATGCATCCTCAAAATCACATCTCTCGGCGTTTGGTCTGGGAGATAAGACGGTTTGGGGAGGCGGTGGATCCTATCGATGGTTACCTCCTGGCTTTCATATTATTCCTCCTGCTTCTATCCTCCATGTCCGCCATCTTTGCTTTCATGCTTTCCAAATCATCCTCATCTCTTTCTTGGGCATCTACTAAGTCATTAATTGTGGTGGCAAATTCCCCCATCTTTGATTCTATGTGATCCACCCTTGAACCAACCTCCTGAATATCAGTGTGGAATTGTTTCATACAGGACGCCATGTCAGCTTGCAGAGTGCTGCGCAGCGATAGTAGCATGTCCTTTAGGACAGTGTCCATAATAGGTTGATTGGCTGTGGGGAACTTCTCTATTCTCTCCGGCAGTTCCCTCGTGTCATCCCCTGAATCCACCTCAGGCCCTGCCACCGGACTGCAGCCAGGACCGTCCATTCTAAACCTGGCTTTAGCTGGACTCGCTGATTGAGGAGTGTTGGGATATGAGTGAGGACTCCCCGGGTATCCACTATGCTCTTTACTCGATGTGGAGGAGGCAGGGAGAGAGGAGCCATGTGTGCTGTGTGCCGGGGAAGAGAACCGGCCGGCGCCATCTTGCCTACCTCCGTGCTGGCTCGGCGGGAAGAACTCCGTGAGCTTTTGCGGCCGTCTTTCTTCCTTCTGCTTCCTCGTCATTCTCCCGCTAGTCTCTCGGGTGTCAGGCGCCAGATGGGGTGTAGAAAAGCCCGATGTTAGCGTCGTTCTGTGCCGCTGTAGGTCCCGTTTGAGCGGAGCTCCTGTCTCAAGCTGCCATTACCTTCCGCGGCTAGCCACGCCCCCCCTACTGTATATATTTTAATTTAACAATAATTGAATGTTTTTAATAGCACATCTACATAAATTTCAATTTTGATATCACCCAAATTTTTTGTAAATGTCATAATTTTCATTATTTTATGCACAATATTTTGTCGTATGAGTTGTCGTTCCGAATGTACGTCCACTTTGACGACAAATTCTTGGGCAGAAAAACATAATACAGTACAACCTGAAATTAAAAACACATGGCGCGGAACAAATAATAATAAATATATAAAAAACGTACTTCTTCTAATCACTCTCCTGATCCGCTTCATTTGTTCCGGCTCCCTCTTTTTGAGGTCCGACCACCTTTTTCTGATCTGTTCCTTAGATCTTTTCACCCCAAATTTGCGATGGAGACTCCTCCTCACCTTCTCCATTATTGCGGCCTTTACCTTGTTAGGGTACTTGTATGGCCCATGCCTCCCATCATAGTCCTCTGCTTTGAAGATGAGGACCATCTCCACCATTTCTTCAAAGGTCATGTTGGTGGCCTTGAAACGGATTCTTCTGTGGATCCCTCGTCCCGCCTGGCCTGGCTCCTGTATTGCTGCCATATTTGCTAACATGTGCTCCCAACCAAAAAAAAGAATGAAAAGGGGCGGGGAAAAGACTACACCACGAACGTCAGGGGCGGGGAGACGTGCGTAAAGTCACACATGCGCGTGTATAAAGGGCTACCACGTGACTAAAAGGGGCGTTCACAGTTTGTGGAAGACGGCGGAGATAACGATCGGGTCAAACACCGGTATGTAACTACATTTTACATGTTATTCTTGATTGAATGATTTTGTGGGCTACATATTATGTTCATAAACTAAAACATAGCTAGTTCTAAAATTGAAGGTAATGGTCCGCTATAGTGCCGTCGTACGTAACCAACGCTTTGCTTATGCATTTTGATCCAACTACTGTTGTGTGGCCAATCTCGGTTCTCAGGATGTCTTTAGAAAAAATGTCGTTTTAAACATGATGCAAATGGTCGCTTTGATGTCTTGACCAAACTAGATCGGAGTGCTTTTCTCTAACGTTTCATACACAAATGAGGAGGAGATCTGGCTTATTAGTTCAACACAACTGGTCATCTGTTTCCTACGAACTGACCCAACATGATCTGCTGCCAATTCCTCCTTGTCGTTTTCGCGACGGAAGATAAGGGGCGGGGGGAAACATCTAATTTTTTAAGCATGGGCGGATGACGTGTGCGGAGTGTATATAAGGCTCGAACACACGTAGCGTCCATACGACCGGGTTGCGTAAGAAAGACGTTTGAACGACAAGCGTGTAGGTATGCTTCGAACTTGGAACAGCAGTGGCATATTCAGGAAAGACAGACATTTAAAGGAGCAATAACCACAAATTGTTTGGGGCAGAAATAACTTACTTTACATTATATCAGTCTGGATTTCATGTCCTCATTGTCCATTTTTGCTTATAAGCAGCTGTAATCCTTTGCATAAATCCTCACTTCCTGGTTCTCTGGCTCCCTCTAAAATTTATCATGGGAGCTTCTCACTGTGGTCTAAGCTGTGTGTCTAAAAATCCACAGAAACAATGCTAATAATTTTGTGGATTAAAATATGCCCTGGATTTGTTGGTTTTTGTTCTGTGTGTCTCTTTACTTCACAGAAACATTAAATCAGTTTAAAAGCAAAAGTGAAACTAGAGGCACATTATATGTATGCACTTGTATGTCTCTAGACACTGTAAACAGTCATTTCATCAAAAAAAGATTTATCCATTAGTGACCCTTTAAGGGCTAGCTGGTGAGAAAGAGTAATTAACTTTATAGACTGTGTATTGACATTATTTATTTCTCCTTGGTTTTGGACAGGAAAAGATGAACCTGTTCAATAGACCAGAATTTTTGGACATCTTTATAGACCGGTGGAGAGAACTTCCAGTTCTGTGGGCCACCAAAGACCCCATCTCCCGCAACAAAGACTTGCGGAAAACAGCACTGGAGAGCCTGCTCCCACTTGTGCGGAGACAGGTGGGGTTTGATGTGACGACTGACCAGTTGGAGGTCAAAATTGGGACCTTGAGAGGCACCTACAGGAAGGCACGCAACAAGGTCTTGGCTTCGATGAGGTCTGGAGCTGGAGCAGGGCGGGTATTTGTACCCAAGTTGTGGTACTATAGCAAACTGAGCTTCCTGGATGAACACCTGGAGGTAAGGGAGTCACTTCCTAGCCTTGCCCCCAGAAGGAACAGAAGGTCCAGCCTTCCCTCCAGCCTTCCCTCCAGCCAACCTGCTGCTCCCTCTGCAGATGAACCCTCTCAGCAGCCTTCCATCCTGGATGAAGATCCGGATTTGCCCAGCTGTAGCCAGGTATATAGTACTTTCAATGTGCAAATGTGTGGTGTTTAAATGTTGTTAAAGAGATGTAAATTAAGATGTTAAAGGTAAAAAAAAGGTAGAGATAAAAGTGTTATACAGATCATTTGTCAGTATTGGCCAGGAATTATTTTTGTGTGATTCACCATAAAACATGGGTCACAATGATTGGCTTAGCTAAGTCGTGACTAAAAAATATGCAACAGTCAGGAGCTGAAAAATGAGTCTTATTTTTAAAAAAGAAAGTAAAACTACTTTTTTTCCATACACAGGACGAGACCAGCCAGCAGGAGGATCGGGAAAATGCCAGGCAGGAGGAGGGCAGGGTGAGTGGCTTGGAGGAGGCTGCAGGCCCAAGTATCTTGGACGAGGTGGCAGGCCCAAGTGGCTTGAACGTGGTGGCAGGCCCAAGTGGGTTGGATGAGGTGGCAGGCCCAAGTGGGTTGGACGAGGTGGCTGGGCGAAGTACCAGATGTCAGGTGCCTCCTCTTCGCCTGCGTCCGAGAAGGCAGGTGAGGGATACGAGGGTGCGTGACGCCTCACTAGCCCTCATTCGGGACGCCCATGCAACCCTTGAACAGCCTCCCACTGCTCAGGAGGGATTTGTGACGGTGGTTTTGGCTAAAATGGCAGACATGAGAGTGGACCTTCTCACGGAGGACACTGTCATTTGCCGCCATCCCCATCCTCAGACACAAGATAACTCCCAACCTCCTCCACCTTCTTCTTCTCATGCTCCTTCTCAACCTCCCCCACCTTCTTCTTCTCATGCTCCTTCTCAACCTCCCCCACCTTCTTCTTCTCCTGCTCCATCTCAACATTCTTCTTCCTCTTCTTCTCCTGCTCCTTCTGAACATTCTTCTTCCTCTTTTTCTCCTGCTCCTTCTGAACATTCTTCTTCCTCTTCTTCTCCTGCTCCTTCTCAACATTCTTCTTCCTCTTCTTCTTCTACTACTCCTGCTCCAGCTCCTTCTACTGCTCCTCCTCCTTCTACTGCTCCACCTCCTTCTACTGCTCCTTCTACTACTCCTCCTCCTTCTACTGCTCCTTCTACTACTCCTCCTCCTTCTACTGCTCCTTCTACTGCTCCTCCTCCTTCTACTGCTCCACCTCCTTCTACTACTCCTCCTCCTCCTTCTACTGCTCCTCCTCCTTCTACTGCTCCACCTCCTTCTACTACTCCTCCTCCTTCTACTGCTCCTCCTCCTTCTACTGCTCCTTCTACTACTCCTCCTCCTTCTAATGCTCCACCTCCTTCTACTGCTCCTTCTACTACTCCTCCTCCTTCTACTGCTCCACCTCCTTCTACTGCTCCTTCTACTACTCCTCCTCCTCCACCTCCTTCTCCACCACCTTCGTCTACTCATCCTCCACCACCTTTGTCTACTCCTCCTCCTGGCATGAGTACTACCCCTGTGGCACCACCTCCAGCCAGGCAGAAGAGGAAGGCTGCTGAGAAGGCTGCAGAGAAGGTCAAAGAGCAGGCTGCAGGGAAGCCACCAAGGATGGCCTTGAAGAAAACAAGAAAGTGACTCCCTTACTTCCATGTGGTGTACCAGAGTTCAGGCTGCTATAGTACCACAACCTGGTGACATCTGCCTGCCCTGCTCCAGTTTGTGACCTCGGGGAGTCCAAGACCTTGATGCGTTCCTTCCTGAATGAACCTCTCAAGTCCCCATTTTGGCCTCCAACTGCTCACCAGTCACATCAGGCCACACCTGGCTGTGCACAAATGGCAGCAAGCTCTCCAGTGCTGACTTTTGCTTACTTACTTTTTTTTTCAAACCAAAATAAATGGTAAATTTTGATTTTACAGTTCATACTTGTCCTTGTTTTTTTTTTGCTTTAAAATTTAGCTTGTGAGAAGGCAGGTTATGTTTAAAAACAAATTGGATATAAGGTGTAATTTGAAAGGGACAGATGAGATAAGACAAAGCAATAAGGTTTCTATGGGGGAACTTGACATTCAAAAAAATAAGAGGATTTGCATTTTTGATAAATAAAAAATTAAGGTGAATATTAAGAGCAGGATTTAAAACACATGACCAAAATAAGGTGAGAATTTTTAAAAAAAATATTAGTGAGATCAGTAAGAAAAAGGTTCCCCCAAATTTTTATGAACTCTGTGTGAATATCCTAACAAAAGAAAAAAAAAATATTGTTGTTTTGTGCCCTTACAAAAAATTGTGTAAAGCCCTGCAAATAAACGATGCAATAATGTTGGAAGCGAGACGAATGTGCTATCTCCATTCCAAACGCTACTTTTACCGATGTTGTTCTCCAGTGTCTAAGTTTTTCACAGGTTTCTTAGCATACACACGACCGAGTTTCTCGTTGAAAAAACAGCCCGATGAAGAACTCGTCGAGCCAAAATCCACTCCCATCGAGAAAATAGAGAACCTGCTCTCTATTTGCTTGACGAGTTCCTCGGCGGCTCCATCGGGCCGAAAGTGTACACACGACAGAGTTTCTCGACAGAATCCGGCTCTTCACCGAGTTTCTCAACGAATTCTGCCGAGAAACTCTGTCGTGTGTACGAGGCCTTAGAAGATGCTGATGTCATAAACTCCAGCCACCTGTCTGTCTGTTGTCTGCTATAATGAAATAAGTCTAGAATGGCTTCTAAGAGTCTTTCACCCATTGTTGTTTGTGCTATTTAACTCTGCTTTTGTGTGAAGTAGTTCTGTGTTGATATTTATGATAATGTGCATTGTATAGTTGGTGAGCTAAGAGACGTCAAGGCTTCCCTGAATGGTCATATCTCTGAAGTCACCTTGTCTGGTTAAAGGGTTAGTTAATTAGCTCATGGTAATGGTAATTCTGGTTACAGTTTGTATTGTCATCCTGGTGTATATATTTGTGTGAGATATCAAATAAAGCAGGCTATTTCTGATGTACTCCAAGACTGATGTTGTCTGGTTCTTGGGGGTTACTATAGCCCTATCCATTGGTCTTGTGTTCCAGGACTTAGGAAGCGATATACTGACGGAAGCACTCAAGCAGAGTGTGGGACGTTCTGTCACAATTGGTGGCAAGCAGTGGGACTCTTCCTGCAGTCTGGGACATCCAAACCTCCACCTGAATCCAAGATCAGGATACCAGACTTCAGTCAGCCCAGTGGAGATATGAACCTGGCTTCAGAGTTCCCAGGGCTGCTGCGGATCATTAGCATAAACCAGAACCGCATCTGAGGATAAATTCCTGGAGCTCAGGCAGCAGATTCTGGTGGAGCTCTGGATTTGAGCCCTCCAGCTTGCTGGTATAAAACAGGGCAAGTGCTTTCCAACCCCAGAGCAACGGGCCAGTGACCAACGGGCATTGCGGATGGCATTCCTAGGAGCGCGGCCCCAGGAGCAATGGGTGACTGGGTTGACAAGGCTGGTCCAGCAGGAGATAGAGCTGGACAATCATTATCAGGCTCTGCAATGTCATGCAGAGCAGGGATATTTAGGGGAGATAACAGAATGCTCTCCAGAGGTATATGACCTTGGCGGCCCTGGATTTCTGTGGGAGAGCCATAAAGATAATTTAGTTTAGCAATGAAGGGGAACCTATCCTTGAGGACCTGCGAGAATATAGAGAGGCTATGTTCGGTCTTGCAGGGGTCTCAGAGCTTAAACCTGATCTGGACTATTTACTAAGGAAGGAACAGCATCTGGAAAGGGCATACAGGAAACTGCTAGAACACGCTCAGCAGCATGCCAGAGAATCGCCAGTGGAAACTCCAGAGATTGCCGTCTCCAAAGCTGAAGTGCTGACAACAGGGCAATGCCCTGCTAACTTTTGCCCAGCACCAACAGTGTCTTCGGCCTTCTTGAGAGAAGGGGTAGTGTGCCTTTCTCCCACAACACTGACAGGGACATGGGTTTTTCTGCCAGCAGCATCTGTGGAGTTACCACTATCTTCTCCAGCTGAAGCGCTGGCAACCGAACAGAGGGTCCAAGACCTCTGCTCCACATCTGCGGCAATTCAGGAGGCCGAGGGTGAGAAGGAGATGGTCACTCTCCAACAAGGATTCATGCACCTGGGAGTCGAGATAGTGACAGAGAAATATCACCCCAGATGCCAGATCAGGGAAGTACATGCCTGGGCACTCTTTTGACTCATTCCGCCTCCCGTCCTGGAAAACTCTCACAAGAGTGAGAGAGAGCTGTACATTATGTCATAGGCCTAGGCTAATTACCAGACAAGAAACAGGAAGTGGGCTGTATCAGGTATTTACTAGGAGAAAAAAAAAGTTTTACTATCCAAAGTTAAAACAACAAGGGCAGAAGAATAGATGGAAAGTTGAAAAAATTACAGAAGGTCCGCTTTAAATGTGCTATAGGGGTACAAAGATTAAACTTTAGGGAACACATGTTTTGATGAAAGCGCATCAAAGTTTCAACATGTAGGACTTTTTGTTAGCTCATGGCACCTAAAACACATGTAAAATGCACAGGTATGAAAGACATTACAGTGTCTTTATTTTACCAACAAAAAAAAACAAATATTTAGATGAGTATGTGTCTTTAACCACTTGCCGACCGCGCACCGTCGAAATACGTCCACAAGGTGGCTCTCCTGGGCGAGATCACGTAATATGACGTCCGACGCGTGAACGGAAATTGGGCGCGCGCGCGCGCCCCCCCGCCGTTCCCGATGATCAGATTCGATGCAGAACTGATCAACCACCAGGTCCAGGCCAATAAAATCTGGCCTGGACCTGGTGATCGCTCTAACCAATGGTTGTCTTCCCCTGGCAATGTTTTGTAAACATTGGCAGGGGAAGTACTGCTCTCTCCCTCGTGTCGGTCTTTCCGTTCCAGACCGAGAGGGAGAGAGCATCTAACCGTGAGTTGCACAACACTACACTGACACCAGGTCACGTAGGCACACAATTCACCCCCCGATCACCCCCCAAATTAACCCATTCACTGCCTGTCACTGTGTCACCCAGTACAGCAATCAGATTTTTTTTTGATCGCTGTACTTGTGTCATTAGTGACAAAAATAAGTGTTAGGGTAATCAGTCTTAGGCCCTAAAAAGTCTAGGGACCCCCCCTAACCCCCCCCAATAAAGGTTTAACCCCTTCATTACCCCCTGTCACCAGTGATCACAGTATAAGTGTCACGGGTGACGCAGTTTAGCTAGTTAATTTTTTATAGCATCAAGGCACCCGCCATATTTTTTGCTATAAAGTTTTAACCCCCTGATCGCCCGGCGGGTGATCAAAGTTTGGTTTTAGCGCCAGATAGGGTCTGCGTCGCCCCAGGCAGCGGCCAATAGCGCTAACACCCACGCACGCACCATACGCCTCCCTTTAGTGGTATAGTATCTGATCGGATCGATACTTGATCTGATCAGATCTATACTAGCGTCCCCTGCAGTTTAGGGTTCCCAAAAACGCATGGTTAGCGGGATCAGCCCAGATACCTGCTAGCACCTGCGTTTAGCCCCTTCGCCCAGTCCAGCCCACCAAAGTGCATCGATCGATCGATCACTGACACAAAACACAAAAACACATAACTGCAGCGTTCGCAGAGTCAGGCCTGATCTCTGCGATCGCTAACAGTTTTTTTGGTAGCGCTTGACTCGGTCACTAACAGGTCAGGTGCTTTTTTGCCTGTGAATCTCACCACTGTACCCCTAAATTTAGAGCCCAAAATGGCAAATCGATGGTACAGTGATGAAGAGGCCTACTTGTTTATGAGCCTGACAGATAGTGATGAGGAGGTCACGCATCTGTCAAATTCTTGCTCAGAATACGATCCTGTAGACGACAGTGGCTCCCTGACAGATAGCTCTGACGACGGAGTGGTCCCTGCTAGGGTCAGGCGTACCAGACCCCGATCTTCTGCTGTCGCTGAGGTGCAAGAACCGCAGGGCTCTCGTATGGAGGAGAGAAGTACTAGCGCCGCTATTCCTTCTGGTGAACTGGCAAGCACCAGCGGCCTAGTACATCCTGGTCATATATCCAGCACTGCAGTAACACTTGGTGACGTGGCGAGTCCCATAAGTGCAGTTCAAGCTGGAGAGGTGGCAAGCACGAGTAGTGTCCCGCTGCCACCAAGAAGAAGACGACAAAGACAGGCCCGTCCCCATAGTGCCCTTCCTGCTGCATTCGCCAATCCTGATTGGGTACCCACCACTTCTGCAGCACCCGTACTTCCCCCATTCACTGGCCAACCCGGAATTCAGGTGAATACAGTTGATTTTACGTCACTGGATTTTTATTCGCTGTTTTTCACCGAAGATCTCTATAGATCTATTGTGGACCAAAGCAATTTGTACGCTGGTCAATTCTTCGCCGCTAATCCCCAGCTGTCCCTTGCCAGAGATTGGAAGCCAATTACGGTTTCCGAATTTAAGATCTTTCTGGGCCTTTCCCTCATCATGGGCATTACTAAAAAGAGTGAGCTGCGGATGTATTGGTCCACGCACCCAGTTCACCATATGCCCATTTTCTCTGCCTCCATGGCCAGGACACGATACGAGCAGATCTTGCGGTTCATGCATTTTAGTGACAATGAACTCTGTCGTCCTCGGGGAGACCCTGAATTCGATCGGCTCTACAAAATTCGGCCCCTCGTAAACCACTTCAACGAACGGTTTGCAGCCTTGTATAATCCCCATCAAGTTGTCTGCGTTGATGAGTCCCTGGTTAAGTTTTCTGGCCGCTTGTCATTCAAACAATTCCTTCCCAGCAAGCGTGCCAGATACGGGGTCAAGTTGTATAAGCTCTGTGACAGGGCAACAGGCTATACATCTAGCTTTATGGTTTACGAGGGAAAAGACAGTCACGTAGAGCCGGAGAATTGCCCTGATTACATAGGGAGCGCTGGTAAGATAGTGTGGGAATTGGTGTCACCCTTATTCGGAAAGGGGTACCACTTGTACGTGGACAATTATTACACAAGCGTGCCACTTTTTAGTCACCTTTTTGATTATGGAATTGGCGCATGTGGCACCGTGCGACCTAATCGCCGGGGCATCCCCCAACGGCTTGTAGAATCCCGTCTTAGTCGGGGGGAGAGAGCCTGCTTACAGTGTAATAATTTGTTAGCAGTGAAGTGGAGGGATTCACGGAATGTTTTCGTTCTGTCCACGCTTCACGCAGACACGGCAGTCCAAATTCCTACGGCGGCTGGTGTTGTGGAGAAACCCCTCTGTATCCACGAGTACAACCTTAACATGGGAGGGGTGGACCTCAATGACCAGTTGTTGGCGCCGTACCTAATTGCCCGGAGGTCCAAACGCTGGTACAAAAAAGTGTCAGTGTATTTGTTTCAATTGGCTTTGCTGAACGCTCATGTGCTATACAGAGCTTCAGGACGGACTGGATCCTTCCTAAAATTCCAGGAAGAGATCGTCTAAGCCCTTCTGTTTCCAGATGGTGCTGTGCCCCACCTTCCCAACGCAAATGCAGTGAGCCGGCTGTATGAGAGGCATTTTCCTTTTGTCCTCCCTGGTACCCCTACCCAAAAAACCCGCCAAAAAAGATGTCGTGTCTGCAGCAAACTCGGATTTAGGCGTGACACCCGCTTTTATTGTCCCGACTGTCCTGACCAACCTGGTCTCTGCATTGGTGTATGTTTCAAACGCTACCACACACTAATTGAGTTTTAGCGTAGGGTACAGCACCACACAGTCCTAGGCACACCAACACAGGGTCTCGGAATATGTGATGGCCATCACATTTTGAGAGACCATAATCTGCAAGGTTCAGTTTACAGTTTTCTTACAGTTTTTATAAAAGTGAAAAAAAGTGGAAAAAAAATTAAAAAAACTCACACAAAAACACAAAAAAAATATAAAATAAAAAATCCAAAAATAGTTGTGGTTGTATTTTTCTCCTCTCTTTATTGTTCTCTTATGTTCACTCTCTACTGTCCACTCACTATTGTTCTATATCTATTCTCTCTATTTTTACAATGTTTTATTGTATTTGCTTTGCAGGTATGGTATGTTATACTGTAATGTTTGTTTTATTGTTAACCATCATTTGTTTAGCAGGTACGCCATTCAGTTGCATCGCGGATTTATTTAGCGTGACAGCAACAGCGTTTGCTCCCACGATTTATAAAGCTGTGACTCCAACGCTGTAGGAGGTGATTTCACCACCACGGTTAAAAAAAAAGCATATATGCCGAAGCATGGGGGCAGCAGGGGCGGAGGAGCGATTTTGCTCCTAATGCCGCGTACATACGGTCGAAATTCCGACGGAGGCTTGCCCATGGAAAAGTTCGACCGTGTGTATGCGGCATAACTTTTTATGCGGGAGGATGCCCCCATGCTTCGGCATGTATATTTTTTAGGCACAGGTTGCGTTAAAAATTTTTTTATTTTTTACTGTATTTATTTTTTTGGTATTTGCTTTGCAGGTATGGTATGGTAAGATCTTAATGTTAAAATGTAATGTTACTTTGTTATAATGTTTAACCATCATTTGCTTAGCAGGTACGCCATTCAGTTGCAGCACGGATTTATTTAGCGTGACAGCAACAGCGTTTGCTCCCACGATACATAAAGCCGCGACTCCAACACTGTGGGAGGTGATTTCACCACCACAGTTAAAAAAAGATCATATATGCCGAAGCATGGGGGCATTAGGGGCGGAGGACCGATTTTGCTCCTAATGCCGCGTACATACGGTCGAAATTCCGTCGGAAGCTTGCCCGTGGAAAAGTCCGACCGTGTGTATGCGCCATAACTTTTTATGCGGCGTACATACGTGTGTGAGCGGCATAACTTTTTTGCGGGAGGATGCCCCCATGCTTCGGCATATATAAATGGTGCGTGTATGCCCATCATTAGAAGTGGGTGGATGAAGGGAGGTATTCTAATGGTGGGCATACCCACCGATCAATCTTTTTTTCGTTCAGCCAACAGGCTGCATGAAAAAAAAAAAAGATTACAATACATGTCCAACAAGAACCATCAACGTATGGTATGTTGCTGGACTTTGAATGGTTATACCAGAATGATGCCTGCGGGTTTAGGTATCATCTTGGTATCATTCTTTTCAGCCAGCGGTCGGCTTTCATGTAAAAGCAGTCCTAGCGGCTAATTAGCCTCTAAACTGCTTTTACAAGCAGTGGGAGGGTATGTCCCCTCCCCGGATATAAACTGCGCCATTGGGAAAGTGGGAAAACATTTTATCACACCGATCTTGGTGTGGTCAGATGCTTTAAGGGCAGAGGAAAGATCTAGGGTCTAATAGACCCCAATTTTTTCAAAAAAGAGTACCTGTCACTAACTATTGCTATCATAGGGGATATTTACATGCCCTAAGATGGCAATAAAAATTATAAAAATAATAAAAAAAAGTAAGGAACAGTTTAAAATAAAATTAAAAAAGCAAATTAAATAATAATAAAAAAAAAAAAAAAAAAAAAAGCACCCCTGTCCCCCCCTGCTCTTGCGCAAAGGCGAACGCAAGCGTTGGTTTGGCGTCATATGTAAACAGCAATTGTACCATGCATGTGAGGTATCACCGCGAAGGTCAGATCGAGGGCAGTAATTTTAGCAGTAGACCTCCTCTGTAAATCTAATGTGGTAACCCGTAGAGGCTTTTAGAAATGTATGTAGTTTGTCGCCACTGCGCATTTGTGCGCAATTTTAAAGCATGTCGTGTTTGGTATCTATGTACTCGGCCTAAGATCATCTTTTTTATTTCATCAAACATTTGGGCAATATAGTGTGTTTTAGTGCATTAAAATAAAAAAATATGTATTTTTGCCCAAAAAAATGCATTTGAAAAATCGCTGCGCAAATACTGCGACGTAAAAAAAAATGCAACACCCACCATTTTAATCTGTAGGGCCTTTGCTTTAAAATAATATATAATGTTTGGGGGTTCAACTTAACTTTCTTGCAAAAAAATAATATGTTTTTATGTAAACAAACAGTGTCAGAAAGGGCTTTTTCTTCAAGTGGTTAGAAGAGTGGGTAATGTGTGACATAAGCTTCTAAATGTTGTTCATAAAATGCCAGGACAGTTCAAAACCCCCCCAAATGACCCCATTTTGGAAAGTAGACACCCCAAGCTATTTGCTGAGAGGCATCTCGAGTCCATGGAATATTTTATATTTTGACACAAGTTGTAGGAAAGAGAATTATTATTATTTTATTTTATTTTTTTTGCACAAAGTTGTCACTAAATGATATATTGCTCAAACATGCCATGGGCATATGTGGAATTACACCCCAAAATACATTCTGCTGCTTCTCCTGAGTACGGGGATACCACATGTGTGAGACTTTTTGGGAGCCTAGCCGCGTACGGGACCCCAAAAACCAATCACCACCTTCAGGCTTTCTAAGGGTGTAAATTTTTGATTTCACTCCTCACTACCTATCACAGTTTCGGAGGCCATGGAATGCCCAGATGGCACAAAACCCCCCCAAATGACCCCATTTTGGAAAGTAGACACCCCAAGCTATTTGCTGAGAGGTATGTTGAGTATTTTGCAGATCTTGCTTTTTGTCACAAAGATTTGAAAATTGAAAAAAGAAAAAAAAAAAATATATATATATCTTTCTTCATTTTCAAAAATAAATGAGCGCTGTAAAATACTCACCATGCCTCTCAGCAAATAGCTTGGGGTGTCTACTTTCCAAAATGGGGTCATTTGGGGGGGTTGTGTGCCATCTGGGAATTCCATGGCCTCCGAAACTGTGATAGGCAGCGAGGAGTGAAATCAAAAATTTGCGCCCTTAGAAATCCTGAAGGCGGTGCTTGGTTTTCGGGGCCCCGTACGCGGCTAGGCTCCCGAAAAGTCCCACACATGTGGTATCCCCGTACTCAGGAGAAGCAGCAGAATGTATTTTGGGGTGCAATTCCACATATAACCATGGCATGTGTGAGCAATATATCATTTAGTGACAACTTTGTGCAAAAAAAAAAAAAAAAAAAAAAAAGTTTGTCATATTCCAGCAACTGGTGGCAAGATATAAAATATTCCATGAACTCAAAATGCCTCTCAGAAAATAGCTTGGGGTGTCTACTTTCCAAAATGGGGTCATTTGGGGGGGTTGTGTGCCATCTTGGCCTTTTATGGCCTTCAATACTGTGATAGGTAGTGATCGGTAGTGAGGAGTGAAATCAAAAATGTATGCCCTTAGAAATCCTGAAGGCCGTGCTTGGTTTTCGGGGTCCCGTACGTGGCTAGGCTCCCAAAAAGTCCCACACATGTGGTATCCCCGTACTCAGGAGAAGCTGCAGAATGTATTTTGGGGTGTAATTCCACATATGCCCATGGCATGTGTGAGCAATATATCATTTAGTGACAACTTTGTGCAAAAAAAAAAAAATTGTCATATTCCCGCAACTTGTGGCAAAATATTAAATATTCCATGGACTCAACATGCCTCTCAGCAAATAGCCTGGGGTGTCTACTTTCCAAAATGGGGTCATTTGGGGGGGGTTTGTGCTATTTGGGCATTTTATGGCCTTCAAAACTGTGATAGGTAGTGAGGAGTGAAATAAAAAATTTGCGCCCTTAGAAATCCTGAAGGCGATGCTTGGTTTTCGGGGTCCCGTACGCGGCTAGACTCGCAAAAAGTCCCACACATGTGGTATCCCCGTACTCAGGATAAGCAGCAGAATGTATTTTGGGGTGCAATTCCACATATAACCATGGCATGTATGAGCAATATATCATTTAGTTACAACTTTTTGTAATTTCTTTTTTCTTTTTTTTTTTTGTCATTATTCAATCACTTGGTACAAAAAAAAAAAATATTCAGTGGGCTCAATATGCCCCTCAGCAGATTCCTTGGGGTGTCTACTTTCCAAAATGGGGTCATTTGGGGGGATTTTGTGCTATTTGGGCATTTTATGGCCTTCAAAACTGTCTTAGGTAGTGAGAAGTGAAATCAAAAATTTGCGCCCTTAGAAATCCTGAAGGCGGTGCTTGATTTTCGGGGCCCCGTACGTGGTTGGGCTCCCAAAAAGTCTCACACATGTGGTATCCCCGTACTCAGGAGAAGCAGGAGAATGTATTTTGGGGTGCAATTCCACATATAACTATGGCATGTGTGAGCAATATATCATTTAGTGACAACTTTTTGTAATTTCTTTTTTTTTTTTTGTCATTATTCAATCACTTGTTACAAAAAAAAAAAATATTCAATGGACTCAACATGCCTTTCAGCAGGTTCCTTGGGGTGTCTACTTTCCAAAATGGGGTCATTTGGGGGGGTTTTGTACTTCCCTGCTATTTTAGCACCTCAAGAATTGAGATAGGCAGTCATAAAATAAAAGCTATGTAAATTCCAGAAAATGTACCCTAGTTTGTAGATGCTATAACTTTTGCGCAAACCAATAAATATACGCTTATTGGCATTTTTTTTACTAAAGACATGTGGCTGAATACATTTTGGCCAAAATGTATGACTAAAATTGAGTTTGTTCGATTTTTCTTATAACAAAAAGTAGAAAATATCATTTTTTCTCAAAATTTTCGCTCTTTTTCCGTTTATATCGCAAACATTAAAAATCGCAGAGGCAATCAAATACCATCAAAAGAAAGCTCTATTTGTGGGAAAAAAAGGACGCAAATTTTGTTTGGGTACAACATTGTATGGCCGCGCAATTGCCAGTTAAAGCAGCGCAGTGGAAAATTGTAAAAACACCTCTGGTCTTAAGGCTGACAAATGGTCCGGTGGGAAAGTGGTTAAACTGTTCTCTTTTCAAGGGAGTTTTAGCTTAGTTTAGTGAATGAGATGTAGCTCTACTGAATTCTGTGATCCAATCATGCACAAATAAAAATACTGTTTTGTTTTAAATTTCCTTGTATGTGATGAGTACAGGCATACCCCACTTTTCAATTAAGCCTGGTAATAAAACCTGGAAGCTCATTGGTTTCTATGCAGAAGTGAGCCTGATTTTGCACTTTCCAGCTTTAGTAAATAAACTCCATTGTGTACTTAAAAGTGGGATATGCTTGTATGCAAGGTAACGTTTTACACCATTCACTATGAAAAAATAAGGGAAAATTCTGTGAGTATTCCCAAAGTGAACAGTCTATTCACCTTAAATCTCTTCCTAATCTGCTAGGCAATGGCATTACATAACTGTTTGTGACTGCATGTAAAAATAGGGGCCGGGATTCAGATAGAATTGTCTATCTATCGGCTGGCGTAACATATCTCAAATATGGTACGCCGCCGTAACTTAGGGCGCAAGTTCCGTATGCAGAAAGAACTTGCGCCCTTAGTTACGGCGGCGTAACGTATGTGTGTCAGCGTAAGTCTGCCCAACTCAAATGGGGATGATGTGGGCGTGTTTTATTTAAATGAATGGTGACCCCGCGTATTTGACGTATTTTACGAATGGCGCGTGCTGTTTTTTTCGGGAGCAGTGATTTTAATGACGCTTAAAGTGAAAAATGTATTTAAATATCGTACCTGCTGGTTGTCTATAGTATACCTGTGAAGTGTCACGTGTTTAGAACTTTCCCTGCACAAAATGACATTACTATAGGAAAAAAGTAATTTAAAACTGCTTGCGGCTTTAATGTAATGTCTGGTCCCTGCAATATGGATGAAAATCATTGAGAAAAATAGCATGGGTTGCAGTGTCCCCCCAGGTCATTACCAGCCCCTTTGGCCCTATATACTTTAAACAGCAGTATACAGGCGGTGCAAACAAGACATGGACTGTAGGTTTGTTGTTAAGTAGAATCTGTTTGTAATTTTGAACTGGTACTTTTTTAAAGTGTAGCTCCAGCCAAAAAATCAATTTTTAAGCTTTTCGGAAAAAATAGAGAAGGGTTATCACCCCTGTAACATTTGTTTTGCTGTCTGTGCACATCTGTTCAGAAGATTGCACCTCACTTTCTGTCCCAATGACAATCAATTTTTTTTGTTATTAGGGTTTTTTAGTGAAACATGGATTGGTGATAAAGCATCAGTGGACAGGAGACAGAAGAGAATTTCCCTTTCTAGGGGTAGATTTTCTCTCACTTCCTGTTGTCTCCTTTCGTTTGCAAGCAGGAGTCGTTTGTAAGTTGCATGTTTGAAAGTAGGGGCCTGCCGTATATACTCTGCAGAAATGTGTGCCCTAGGTGTTGGTGTTGCCACAACACTGTAAGCCCTCACAGTTAGTCTTGGTGGGCGCTGGAACGCACTGCTGTAAACTATTATATCAAGAATTGGAATTACATTCCATTGTTGAACAGTGGTAGAAAAATTGGGCCTTTGGTGCTGGCGCTGGTGCCACAACACTGTAAGGCCTCACAGTTACTCTTGGTGGGCGCAGGAATGGGCCCTACCTGTGAAATATTAGATCAAGAATTGTGATTACATGCCCCTGTTGAACAGGGGCAGAAAAATTGGGCCTTTGTTGGTGGTGGTGGTGGTGGTGGTAGTGGTGGTGCTGGTGCCATAACACTGTAAGCCCTCACAGTTACTCTTGGTGGGCGCAGGAATGGGCCCTGCTGTGAAATATTAGATCAAAAATTGTAATTACATGCCCCTATTGAGCAGGGGCAGAAAAATTGGGCCTTAGGCACTGGTTTTGGTGCCACAACACTGCAACCCCTCATAAGATACTCTAGTTGGAGCGCAGGAATAAGCCCTGCTGCAAAGTATTGCATCAAAAATTGTAATTACACATCCCTGTTGAACAGGGCCTGAAAAATTGGGCCTTAGCCACTGGTGGCGGTGCCCAGAACCAAAAATGTTCTTACAAGCTATCAGCATGATCATTGAGGAGGAAAAGGATAGTCACTCAGCATCAGCATAGGCAGTCTTAAAGGGATCTGACATTTCCAAAAAAAATATTCAGTTACATCAGCATCAGGTGCTTGGTAGCTGGTGGTGATCCAAGCCTGATTAATTTTAATGAAGGTCGGTCGATCGACCGAGTCGGTGGAGAGGTGCACCCTGTGATCGGTTACAAAGCCTCCAGCAGCACTGAATGTGCTTTCCGAAAGAACGCTGGATGCAGGATGCAGGACAGGCCAGTAGCTCAATTGCATACTGTGCAAGCTCTGGCCAGTGATCCATCCTCAAGACCCAGTAAGCAAGTTTTTCGGTGGGGAAGGTGTCCAAGTCTGATCTTGCCCCTAGGTATTCCCGCACCATGTAAAACAGACTCTGGCGATGGTTGCCGGAACCGGTCATACCTTGGGGCTGTGGACTAAAAAATTGTCTGAATGCATCGTTCAGAAGGTCACCTTCTCCACCGCTCCTTCTTTGACTGACCGAAGCCTCAGCAACATGTTGTCAGGACCAGGATTTTGTAAACTTCCAGTCTCTGGGACGCGTTGCACAGACCTTTCTGCAAGGCCTCCCAAAGATGTTTCATCTTCTGGTCCCTCTGCCCCGGCAAGATAAGGTCCACAACTTTACCCTTGTAACGTGGATCAAGGAGGGTTGCCAGCCAGTAATGATCCCTATCCTTGATAGAATGAATACAAGGATCAATCTGCAGGCTTTGCAGGATCAGGAAGGCCATACAGTGTAGGTTTGCTGAGGCATTCGGTGCAGAGTCCTCTGGGTCACTGAAGATGACGTGATCCTCAGTCACTTCATCTCAGCCACTTACAAGTCCATGGGTTTCTTGGGACTGTAATTGATCCCTTGAAGACTGCTGCTGATGCTGAGTGCTAGGCTCCACCTCCACGGTGACACAATCCTCCTCCTCTTCCTGTGTGATAGGCGGGCAAGCAGGAACACTGGATAAAGGGGGCCTTGAGAGGTAAGGAAGTCCTCCTCTTCCTCCCTCTGTTCTGCCTCAAGGGCCCTGTCCATTATTCCATGCAGCGTGTGCTCCAACAGGTGGATAAGAGGGACAGTGTCACTGATGCATGCACTGTCACTGCTCACCATCCTCGTGGCCTCCTCAAATGGTGACAGGACAGTGCATGCATCCCTGATCATGGCCACTGGTGTGGGGGAAAAAACCCAAGCTTCCCTGACCCTGTCTTGCTGCCATATTGGCACAGATACTCATTGAAGGCCCTCTGTTGCATGTGCAGCCGCTGCAGCATGACCAATGTAGAGTGGGCATGTCACAGATTAGGCGGTTCTTGGGCAGGTTGTATTCATTTTGGAGGTCTGCCAGCCGAGTACTGGCATTATATGACCGTCGGAAATGCATACAGAGTTTCCTGGTCTGCTTCAGGACATCCTGTAAGCCCGGGTACCTGCCCAAGAACCGCTGCACCACCAAGTTAAGGACATGAGCAAAACAGGGCACATGGGTCAGTTTTCCCTGTCGGAGGGTGGAGAAGAGGTTGGTGCCATTGTCATAAACCACCATTCTTGGCTTAAGCTGACATGGCATCAACCACCTCTGAGCCTGCCCCTGCAGTGCTGATAGAACCTCTGCCCAATGTGGCTCCTGTCCCCCAAGCACACCAGCTCTAGCACCGCATGGCATCTCTTTGCCTGCGTACCTGTGTAGCCCCTTGGATGCCTTCGGAGCACCGCTGGTTCCGAGGACACATCAGCACAGGAAGAGGCCACAGAGAAAGAAGAAGAGGAGGGGGTGGAGGAGAGAGGTGTGTCACAACCAGTAGTAGCATTTTGGAGGCGTGGTGGCAGGACAACCTCCAACACTACTGTACCTTGTCCTGCATCCTTCCCAGCTGCCAGCAGAGTCGCCCAAAGCGCAGTGAAAGATAGGTAACGTCCCTGTCCATGCCTTCTGGACCATGAGTCAGCGGTAATATGCACCTTACCACTGACCGCCCTGTCCAGCAAGGCATGGACATTGCCTTACAGATGGCGGTAGAGAGCCGGAATGGTCTTCCGCGTTGCCACTGAGGTACCGCACATTCTACAAACTCACGAAAGGGGGCAGAATCTACCAACTGAAAAGGCAGCAGTTGAAGTGCTAGCAATTTAGCTAAGCTAGCATTCAACCGCTGGGCATGTGGATGGCTGGGAGAGAACTTATTTTGGCGCTGCAGCAGCTGGGGCAGGTAAATTTGCCTGGTACAATCTGACATCGGTGTACCGATAATAGACTGCCCGCAAGTACTTGGCTGTGACACACCTAATTCTACACTTTCAGTCCTATCAGTGCATGCTTCAGAGAGGACTGAGGGTATAGTGGGGTTGGAGATCCCAGCTGATGAGGAGCATGGAGAGGTCCGCTTTGTTCTTAGGTGTGGGTCTTTGAGGTATGCTTGCCAACGAACTGCATGGCAGGTCGACATATGTCTGGTCAAGCATGTGGTGCCCAAGCGGGTGATGTTTTGGCCACGGAAGATACGCTTGAGACATATGTTGCAAATAGCAGCGGTGCGATCTGATGCACTCATCTCAAAAAAGGCCCACACCAACAAACTTTTGGAATAACGCTGAGAGACAGCAGCGCCCTGCACATGCGGAGCTCTGCGTTGTGATGCAGTCGGTGTGCTGCCCTTAAGCCGGCCCCTGGAGGGCATCCTGCCTCGTTGGAGATGTACCTCCTCCTTCTCCTCCTCCTCTCTCCTATCAGGCACCCACGTGGAGTCAGTGACCTCATCATCCCCTCCCTCCTCATTACTGGAGCAAACCTGGCAGTATGCTGCAGCTGGGGGAACATGGCTGTCAGATTTCTGTCCTTCTTGGGCACCCCCTCTCTCTGGGCTCACGTTACTGCCTTCCTCTAGCTGTGTACCATCATCGGAGCCTTCAAAACGCTGCGCATCCTCCTGCAGCATGTACCCAACACTGTGGTCAAACAGTTCGGGGGACTCCTCAGGAGGACATGGTGGGGCTAGGGAAGGAGTGACTGATGCCATTGAGCAGAGGAAAGAGGCTGCGTTGGCAGCTGCTTTGCCAGACAAAGTACCCTGAACCTGGGTGAGAGAGGATGAGGAGGAGGAGGAGGAGGACGGCTTGGTCATCCACTCTACAAAGTCTTCGGCATTTTGCGGCTCAACACGGTCAGCTGCCGAAAAAAAGGACGAGTGTGTCCCACGGCCACATGCTGATGAGGATGCACCGTGTCCACGACCAGCACTGTTGCCTCTAGACGCAGAGCCTGCTTGCCCTCTTTTATCGGCTCGTGACTCTCTGCCTCTCCTTGTCCTTCCAGACATACTAATGACCTGCAGGGAGATGTAGCTGCACAAATACTGCCAATACTTGCTGATCCCTGCCTGTGGTATTCATATGAGAACACCAGCAAATCTATTGATGCAGCTTTAGGTGCACATTGTGCAGAGGACACAGTACACCACGTGAAAATACTTGCAGATCCCCTGCCGGTGGTATTAATATGAGCAGATCCCTGCCTGTAGAAATTAATATGAGAACACCAGCAAATCTATTGACGTAGCTTTAGGTTCACACTGTGCAGAGGACACAGTACACCAAGTGAAAATACTGCAGCTAGCACAATCACCTGCCTGTCTGTCTCTCTCTCTGTAACCACCGCAACACACTACACAAGGCCGACTTCCAGGTGGCCTTATATAGTGTGGGGCGTGTACTAAACCCCCTGAGCCATAATTGGCCGAAGCCACCCTGGCTTTGGCCAATTATGGCTCTCCGTTTTTTGCAAGCTGTGATTGGCCAAGCATGCGGGTCATAGTGCATGCTTGGCCAATCATCAACCAGCAATGCACTGTGATACCGCAGTGAATTATGGGCCGCGACACGTCACTCGAATTTGGCACGAACGGCCCATAACGTTCATAATTCGACGAACGCTCGAACATATGATGTTCAAGTCAAACATGAGTTCGACTCGAACACAAAGCCAAAAGCTGATGTTAAAGGATAGGTTCATCTTTTGTAGCATGTTACATGCTACACCCATAACATGTTACAGATACACCAGCTTCCCCCCCCCCCCGATCCCCCATTTTGACAGGGAGCGGGAGATCACTCCCCCCACATCACTGCTACAATAAAGAAAATGCAGCCTCCACTTTGTGGATGTCAGCTTGTAGTTCTCAATGAACTACCAGGGCTCATACAAGGTACTAGCAGACAGCTTACACACACTGGGGCAGATTCATCAAGAGATACGACGGCGGATCTCCTGATCCGCCGTCGTATCTGTGAGAGACGACGGTCGGATCTGTGAGATCCCACGGTCGGAGCTATGCGACTGATTCATAATGCCGCATACACACCATCACTTTATGTGATGAAAAAAAACGACACTTTCTGTGAAGTAAAAAATGACGTTTTTGAAACTTCAATTTTCAAAGACGAAGTTGCCTACACACCATCGTTTTTCTCACAATGTTCTTGCAAAGTGAGGTTACGTTCCACCACGTTTTACCATTGAAGCTTGCTTCATAAGTAGCTTCTGGGCATGCGTGGATGAAAAAACGTCTTAGAAAACGAAGTTTTTTGCTACACACGGTCAATTTCTGTGAAGTAAAAAGTGCACTTTTGAAAAACAACACATAAAATTGAAGCATGCTTCAATTTTTTTTGGTCGTTTTTTACAAGACATAAAACAACGTTTTCCCCCACACACGGTCAATTAAAGTGACGTTTTTAAAAACGTCATTTTTTTTCATCACATAAAGTGATGGTGTGTACGCGGCATAAGAATCAGTTCCGCATAGATCTCCCTTAGATCCGACTGGTGTAAGTGACTTACACCAGTCGAATCTTAGGCTGTAATCTCCCGCCGGCCGCTAGGGGTCGTCGCTTTTTTTTACACGTCGCATATGCAAATGAGGAGAAACGCCGATTCACGTCCGTACGCCCGCCCGTCGCTCTTTTTCAACGTCGTTTGCGTTCGGCTTTTTCCGGCGGATAGCTACCCCTGCTATATGAGGGGTAGCTAATGTTAAGTATGGCCGACGTTCCCGCACCGAGTTTTAAATTTGTTACGTCGTTTGCGTAAGTCCGTCGGGAATACGGATGGCCGTAAGTAACCTAGCCGCCGAAAACAATGACGTCCTAGCGACGTCATTTGGAGCATGCGCACTGGGCTTTTTCGCCAGCGGCGCATGCGCAGTTAAATCGGCGCGGGAACGCGCCTGATTTAAATTGTACACTCCCCCTAGCCGCGGAATTTGCATTCCGCCAGGGGGGGTTAGGATCCGACGGTGCAATTTGCGAGGTAAGTGCTTTATGAATCATGCACTAGCCTCGCTAAATTGCACCGGCGGATCGTAAAACACGTAGATCTGGCGGATCTAAAGATCCGCTGATCTACATGAATCTGGCCCACTATCTGCAAGAACCATGCATTGATCCCAGGAGCAATGTTTTGCAGGCACCTAGTAAAAAAAAAAGCTGTACATTTATTATTTGTTTTACAAGGGGGAAACGCATCCTTTAAAGTGACACTAAACTATAGTCTTATTCTCCAAAAAATAATCCGTAGTTATCCACCACTTAATGGACTTGTAATCTATGGGCCCGATTCACGATGGACTTATGACGGCGTATCTCCACGTACGCCGTCGTAAGTCCGAATCCGAGCCGTCGTATTTATGCGCCTGATTCATAGAATCAGTTACGCATAGATTTGGGCAAGATACGAGCAGCGTAAGTCTCCTACGCCGTCGTATCTTGGGGTGCATATTTACGCTGGCCGCTAGGTGTCGCTTCCGTTGATTTCTGCATCGAATATGTAAATTAGGTAGATACGCCGATTCACGAACGTACTTGCGCCCGCTACGCCGTTTACGTTAGGCTTACGTCCGGCGTAAAGTTACCCCTGCTATATGAGGCGTAGCCAATGCAAAGTGGACGCACAAGCGTATCTTCTTACGTCATTTACGTAAGTTGTACAAGAATGGGGCTGTGCGTAGGTTACGTTCACGTCACAGGCATTGAGCCGGCGTAACTTAGGGAAAAAATTCAACGTGATACTGAGCATACGCGCGCATGCGCCGTTCTTTAAGTGCGTCATTTACGTGGGGTCACGATTGATTTACATACAACACGCCCACCTCTTCCACATTTGAATTAGGCGGGCTTACGCCAGCCAATTTAAGCTGCCGCAACTTACGGAACAAGTGCTTTGTGAATACTGCACTTGCCCGTCTGAGTTGCGGAGGTGTAGCGTAAATAGGATACGCTACGCCGGAAGAAAGATACACGCTCCTACGTGAATCTAGCCCTATATATATATCTTTTTTTTATTCTGTACTTCTGTCTCTTTGTAATGTCCCCCATAAGCTCTGAACATCTCCATTTCTGGTTCACTTCCATCTATTTGGAATGAGCAGTGCATGTTATGCCCCGTGCACATGGCCGGACTTTCCGAGAAAAAAGTCAGACAGGCTTTTTTTCTTGGAAAGTCCGCCCGTGTGTAGCCTCCATCTGACTTTTTTTCTCTAAAGTCCGACGAACCTTAGATAGAGAACCTGTTCCGACGGGGTCACAGCAGACTTTTGCACGGTCAAAAGTCCGACCGTGTGTAAAAAGCATTACGGTAGTTAGGCTCATGTCCATGCTCACTGCAAATCCTATAGTCCATAGTTTATAATCCACAGTTCATCTTGGAACTGAGCAAAATAGGGCAGCTATGTTCCTACACACAGTGAGGCCTCGTACACACGAGGGGACATGTCCGATGAAAACGGTCCGCGGACCGTTTTCATCGGACATGTCCGCTCGGAGATTTCGGTCTGATGGTTGTACACACCATCAAACCGAAATCTGCGCGGACAGGATACGCGGTGACGCGGCCACGCCGTCGCCGCGACGATGACGCTGCGACGTGCGCGACCCTGGAAGGTCAATGCTTCCACGCATGTGTCGAATCACTTTGACGCATGCGAGGGCTTTCGGCCGAGCGGACATGTCCGGTAAGTCGTACAGATGACCGAACATGTCCGACGGACAGGCTTCCAGCGGACATGTTTCTTAGCATGCTAAGAAACATTCGTCCGCTGGAAACCTGTCCGATCCGCCGGAAAATTGTCCGGTCGGCCGTACACACGACCGAACATGTCTGCTGAAACTGGTCCGCGGACCAGTTTCAGCAGACATGTTCGGTCGTGTGTACAGGCCTGATACTATGAAATACATACTTGAATAAACAATTTTTTTAAACTACAGTTTAGTTTTATTTTAATCTGGCGATGTCCAGCCGGTCTAAAATTGTATTTGACAGTTTGCTCATCACTAATGTCTATACTGCTTTGATCCTTGATCACACCTTGATAAATGTGTGGCCTTGTCCACATGAAAGTGCTATAGATTTCTGATTCTGTCTTTGGCACTGATAACATACTGTCTAAATGGCTTTTTTTCCTAGTAACTTTACTTTGAACTGCACAGCAGAAAAAAAGTATAATGAGAGAATGTATTACCTGAAGCATCACATTGACCTAAAATGTCAGATATTGTCAAAGACGATGGTTGCAGAGGGAGCAGTCTGGTAATTAATAGGTTATAAAACCAAGTAAACAGCTAATTTAAATAGTTTAATTAAGTTTGCAAATGAGAAAATTAAGTGTAATGTCCCTAATCCCAAATGGACACAGTAAAGCTGACTGTGATATAACAGACTCCAGCCCAAGGCAGGATGTATCACTTTGGGTAACAAGTTATTTCTATGAAACTTTTACTGGACTGATGAGACAAAACTAGTTACAGCACTGCTAATATGCCATAAAATCAAGAGCCTTTATAACTAAGACATATGTTTTTACACATATTTTTTACATGTCATATTTATGACTGCCCTCGATTTTCTAGTATATGGGTGGCGGTGTTACTCATTTTTCGGGGTCAGTCAACTATGAGTCCACCCTTGGCCCATATACTGACTATTTTAACCTGTGTGGGTAGCCCTAGAGTTAGATTAAGGAAGAGATGAGATACCTTGAATATCATCCTATTGCACATGCCTGAGGGTGACCTCAAAGGAGGGTGGACCTTGGCCTTGTGGCCTCACATTCTGGCTTGTCGGCTGTGCTTACCAGAGGTGCTGGTGCTTTGCTATAATCGGATCATCTATACTTTTGGCCGGGGCACGGGTGTCCCAAATAGATATTGTCGGCCTCCTAAATGTGCAATGATTTGGCGGTATTCCACTGTACATCTGTCATTTTTTTTATAAATATTCTGGATTTGACTTACACCCCTATGCAGGTTTTGTGCTGTATCTTTTCTCTTCAAACATAAGGAATACCGTATAGCACTGTACAGGCTAATGCATGACTCTGTCCGTAGTTTAAGATCTGGCACTTCCTGCGAGGAAACTATGGGGCAGATTCACGTAGAGTCGCGTAAAATTGTGCGGGCGTAACGTATCTGATTTACGTTACGCCTCCGCAACTTACACGGCAAGTGCTGTATTCTCAAAGCACTTGCTCTGTAAGTTGCGGTGGCGTATCGTAAATCGGCCGGCGTAAGCCCGCCTAATTCAAATTTGGTTCACTGTGACCCGACGTGATTGACGTTTTTTCGGAACTGCGCATGCGCCGTCCGTGGAATTTCACAGTGTGCATTGCTCCAAAGTACGCCTCAATTCACGGACGACTTATGTAAACGATGTAACTTTTTCAAATTTCGACGCGGGAACGACGGCCATACTTAACATTGGCTGCGCCTCATATAGCAGGGGCAACTTTACGCCGGGAAAGCCTAACGTAAACGTCGTAACTTTACTGCGTTGGCCGAGCGTACGTTCAGGAATTCACGTATCTAGCTAATTTGCATACTCGATGCGGAATTCGACGGAAGCGCCACCTAGCGGTCCAAAAAAAATGCAGTTAAGATCCGACGGCGTAAGAGACTTACGCCTGTCGGATCTAATGGATATCTATGCGGAACTGATTCTAAGAATCAGGCGCATAGATACGACAGCGCAACTCAGAGATACGACGGCATATCTGGAGATACGCCGTCGTATCTCGGTTGTGAATCTGGGCATATGTATCCCAATATCCTTGGGTCTTGTCAGTCTAGTGTTCTTCAGGTAAAAACTAGTAGTTAGATCTGAAACAGGCACAAGCAGGCAGGACATAGGGTAATTGATCAACCAACCTATACCAGTAGTTATTTCTTTACATTCATTATGGTGAAAAACCTTGTATTCATTGTAGGACAACATAAATCCCAATAAAATATATTTACATTTTTGGTTGTTACATGACAAAATTTAAAAAATCTCAAGGGATATGAATACTTTTTCAAGGCACTGTATAGATGGATAATGTATCCCTATAAATACAACTACCGTATTTTCCGGCCTACAAGACGACATTTGTATGTAAAAAAAAATGCCTCAAAACTCGGGGGTCATCCTCGGCCTCGGACGAGAGGACATCCGTGATAGGCGGAACACTGAACAGAGGCTCTGCTGGGAAAATCAGTGTTCTGCCTATCACGGAACAGCCTGAGGAGGAGGCGCGGCTTTTGAATAATGGACACCCGCAGCCTGACAAACTCTGCAAACAGGATAAGGTAGGGAGATCGTCAAGGCAGGCAATGGCACAGTGAGGTCGGCAATGGCACAGTGAGGCATGTATAATGGCACAATGAGGTAGGCAATGGCACAGTGAGGCATGTAATGTAATGTAATGGCACAGTGAGGCATGTAATGTAATGTAATGGCACAGTGAGGCATGCAATGGCACAATTAGGCAGGCAATGGCACAGTGAGGCAGGCAATGGCACAGTAAGGCAGGCAATGGCACAGTGAGGCATGTATAATGGCACAATGAGGTAGGCAATGGCACAGTGAGGCATGTAATGTAATGGCACAGTGAGGCATGTAATGTAATGGCACAGTGAGGCATGTAATGTAATGTAATGGCACAGTGAGATTTGAAAAAAGCTGAATAAAGCCTATTTCTGTCAGCGGTTGTTCCTGCCAGCAGTTATTCTGGCTACCCCTCAGCTTCCAGACAGACTAGTAGGAAGGGGGTTGTCTTATACGGCGAGTATATCCCAAAACCCAATTTTTTTCTGGAAAAATAGGGGGTCGTCTTATACGCCCAGTCGTCTTATACGCCGGCAAATATGGTATATGTTATATCATTACTGTGGATAGGGAACTAGACTGCAATATGGGGTCGTATATACTTTACTGACATGGATGTACTGTATGTTGATTTTTTTATGGACTAATAGCCAACTTTGTTATGTGTCTGGATAGTCATTATACTAGAATAAACTTTTTTTATAATTGTTTGTGTTTTATCCAACACAAGATGTACATAGAAGATACAAGGATGTGCATAGAAGATGCTTTTTCAGAAACGATGGACAGAGGGGAGGGGGAGAAAGCGGACACCAAATCCTTGAATTAGAAAAAGAAAGCAGACAATAGTCTGTTGCATCACATATTGCAAGTGAAGTCAGCTCCCAAGAATATAAATAAACAGATTCCCAATATCAAATCATATTAAGGGATAAAGCAGATCTCATACCCTCAACTGTGCACAAACACAGATCCTGGGAGGTGCACCATACAGATGTCTTATTCCTAAGATGGTATCCCAACAAGAAATACTTCAGGGTAGTCCTCTAAATGGATAAATAAATAAAGCGGGGAGCTAATGTATTGACCATTCGGGGTATATGTATACATAACCGTCATACAGCTACCAAATGGTGTACACCAGGAGCATATACCAAATATTTACATTCCAAATCCACCAACTGCACCAGCTGCACATCCCACAGGAGACAGAGAGAAAAATCCAATCACCAGGAGAATTTAAATATGGTACCCATTTAGCCCAAACCCTTCCACCTCATCCAATCCACCATCATATGTCTCACCCCTAATGTCAAACAGCAGGCAGGAAATGGAGGACACAACAAAGGACTTGCAGTTGGCCCACCACTGGGCATGTGCGACCATCATGGCTCTGGTGGCATTCCACATAAGGAACTGCACAACCACCAGTTCCAAAATGGTGTCAGACTGGGACACTGCACATTTGCCTGGCTCATCCTGCCCTTTAGTTCAGAGAAGTGCATACCCAGTGTGGCAGAAGATCAAGGACAATCCCCAAAGAGGGAGGGCACAGCTCTGGGTATACGCACATCAGAAATAAATAATATGAGCACAGGGACATAAAGCCACTCACCCATGGGCAGAGCAGCACCAAGACACAAGCCCCCCACATATACCAAGACGTGGATGAAGCATGGAATGGCGCACCCACCCGGGTCCTGCTGAGGTCCAGGCATGAACATATGCCAAGGATTACATGTCCCAGAGCATAAAATCGGATATAGGTAGTATCAAACTGATGGTCCTCTAATTGGTAATACAATTTGCCATAGCTGATAAGGTACAGATGGTCATAAATGCATTTCCAAAATGGGCACCTAGTCTTACCTACATAAAAAGCACCACAGAAGCAAATCATGATATACATAACTGATACATTTTGACAATCAATAATTAAATAAGAAGTTTAAGATATTTATTCACATATAAGAAAAGTCCTGGAAGTTGCACATCTCTGTGAAACCCCCTAAGAAAGTGTATGACAGCCTCAGCCCGGGCTCCAACCAGGTGAGGCTGTGACCTGGTTGGACCCCAGGCTGAGGCCGTCATACTCTTTCCTGTGGGGTTTTGCAGAGATGTGCGACTTCCAGCCCTTTTCTCTTTTCTATTAGATGCCTATAGCTGGGACAAGCTCTGTCCTTGTCTGCACTCCAAGCGGTTGCTACATAAGAGGAACCAGTGGAGCCTTGAGCGGCACCTGTCGATTTAGTTTGCGTCACTTATTCACATATAGCCATGGACAATGTTCAGAAGATCCACTTGGGTATGTGCCTCTTTTATCAGTATTAATTTGTTTAGCATAATTTTTCTACAAATAATGACTACTTATCAGCTGATCTCTAATAGACTTAGCTCTTCTAAATGTTTTTTCCGGTCTAGGATCTAAAATTTTACTAATCAAGAGGTCAATTGTTAATAGATGCCTTAACTGTGCATGTTGTTGGTAATAGAGTATAATTATTCTCATATTACTTTTGCCTCTTTTTTTAGTAGATCGAAATAATAATAAATGCCCAGTTCTTCCCTGGGCCCTTTGATATGCCCTTTTTAATATTTTCTTGCTATATCTACTTCTAAGCAAGCGATTTTGCAATAATTGTGCCTTAATGACAAAATCCTTATCAAGTTAGCAGTCTTGTTTTAAATGTAAATTATTGCCCAAGTGGTATATTTCTAATGAATGATTGTGGGTGGGCACTATTAGCATGCAGTAAGGTGTTGGCTGCAGTTGGTTTCCTGTACAGATTGGACACAAGAGAGCCACCCTTCTGGCTTGCACACATATGTCCAAAAATGTTACCTGTATTTTGTTACAATCCATGGTAAACTTGAGGTTGTATTCATTTTGCTGCAGCTCGGACATGAACCCATCAAGTTTAGTCCGGCTACCTGGCCAAATAAGAAAGATATCATCGATATACCTGTGCTACATTAACCACTTAAGGACCGCCTAATGCTGATGTACGTCGGCAGAATGGCGCTCGCGACCCGGCATGAAGCTCCGTGACCGTGCCCGCGGGACCCGTGGACCTGATCGCCGCTGGTGTCTCGTGATCGGGTTACAGGAGCTGAAGAACGGGGAGAGGTGTGTGTAAACACACCTTCCCCGTTCTTCTGTGTGGCAGTGTCACTGATCGTTAGACATGTGCATTCATTTTCGTCCGAATGCATTTTCGTCCGAATTTCAGGTATTTTTGTTATCGTTTTAACAAACGAAAACGAAAGCTAAGAAAACGAAAACCGAAAGATCCGACATAAATGAATGCTTAAATTTCGTTTTCGTTGCGGTCGAATGTGCCTAACCTTAACTCTATTAGTCCAATATTATTCTACATAAAGAGAAAAGATTCGACATAGAGATAAAAGATTCAACATTATAGAGACATGAAGAAGAATCGACATAGAGAGAAAAGATTCAACATAGGGAGTCACATATTTTTGAGCCATGCTCATAGAACTAGATATGCCTGAAAATAGGCTTCCTCCGACCGGCGTAACTTTCCTACGCCAGCGTATCTTGGGCGCATATTTACGCTGGCCGCCTCATTGCAAATATGCAAATGAGGGAGATACGGCGATTCACGAACGTACGTGCACCCGGCGCATAATATACGCGGTTTGCGTAAGGCTTACGTCCGGCGTATAGTTAAGACTCATAAAGCAGGTGTAAGTCATGGTAAGGTATGGACCGTCGTATTTTACGTAGTTTACGTAGTAGTACGTGAATAGGGCTGGGCATAGGTTACGTTCACGTCGTAGGCATTGAGCCGTTGTATCTTAGGGAGTATATTCGACGTGATTTTGAGCATGCGCACTGGGATACGTCCACGGGACGTTCGTTCGGCCCATCATTTGCATGGGGTCACGCTTCATTTAAATGGATCACGCCCCACTTCCACCTACTTTGAATTGGGCCGGGTTACACCGAATAATTTACGTTACACTGGCGCAACGTTGGGAGCAAGTGCTTTGTGAATACTGTACTTGCCTCTCTGTGTTACCTCGGCTAGCGCATATGAAATGCGCTACGCTGGCAGAAATATGCGCCGATGTATCTGAATCCGGCCCAGTCTATCTATCTAGCCCGCTTGAGATCCTGCCCACAACATTCAGATCATATCTTGGAATATCAAAGACCTACACTCCCTCATTAAAGGATGGTGATTTTTCACCACCTCAAAAGACTAAAAACTGATATTGCCCTCCTCCAGGAGACACATCTTCCCCAGGAACATTTCGACTGCAAAAACTATGGGTAGGCCAAGTGTACGGGTCTGCATCAATAAAAAATAAGGTAGGTGTACTGATACTTGTTCATAAAAATCTACCTTGTGAATTAGTCTTGGTGAAACAAGACGATGCGGGTCGCCTCCAAACCATAAACATACGCATCTCAAATAGAGATTTAGCCATCACTAATGTATACGCCCCCAACACTCCCACTAAAATCTTCTTTCAAACAGTATCTGCTCATCTATCACCTTACCTACACATCCCCATCATAGTGGGAGGGTATTTGAATTCACTCATGGATGCCTCAGAAGACAAGTCACAGGGTAAATCCACCTCCCCGCATCATCCCCTCCCCTCGGTTACCACTCTTGCAACCTTTGTGGAAGCCCTCCAGCTCATTGATGTATGCCTTATCGCCCACCCGGAAGACAGGGATTACAACTTCTACTCCCCACCACATCACACCTTTACCAGGACTGATTACTTGTTTTCCAACTCCACACTTCTCCCGCTCACATCTGAAACCTACATCTGAAGTCTACAAAAATTTTCCCCACCCACTATGACAAAGACGTTGCGCGTTCCTACATACCTAGCCCATAATCAGGGTCTCTCCAGGGTACTACATGAGACCTGGACAGAATTTACATCTACAAACTCGACTCGATTTTCGCCTATGCGGCTACGCAAGCAATCAATTGTGTTCAGCCCAGACACAGTTGTTGCTGACTAACTCTCTCATGAACCAAAGCCTTTGGCGCAATGCCAAACACAACTTCTACCTGTGGGCTGACATGCAGGAATTAATTTACAAATCCTACCTTGAATTAAAATATCACAAATTTGGAAATAAACCTGGAAAACTACTAGCCAAGATCTGCAAGGGAGCCCATTCCACCACCCACATACCTGATCTCAAAGATGCCCAAAGAAATCTCACCTCAACTTCCAAAGATGTCATCACAATCTTGGAACAGTACTATGCTTCTCTATATGGGGAAGACCCGACAGACGTGGCTACTGCCCAAGCTTTCCTATGCCAAATTTCCCTCCCTCAGATAGAAGCCCCTCTTTAGCCCCAGCTAAATACCCCAATTACAGAACAGGAGGTTTTCAAAGCTATATCATGCCTTGCCAAAGGGTAAAGCCCAAGGACAGGATGGTTAAACCATGTAATTCTATAAAATAATGGCAGAAAAGGTGGCTTCCTCACTATCCAAAGTCTACCAGAATATCCGAACAGGGGGAAAATATCTACCCTCTGGTTTCCAGGCGTATATTAAATTAATTGCCAAAAAATGCAAGGACCCTACAGAGCCAAGCTCCTATAGGCCTACATCGCTCCTTAACCTAGACTCCAAAATACTCTCAAAAATCATAGCCAACAGGCTAGCTAAACGAATGCCCTCCATCATCCACCCCTCACAAGCAGCATTTACCCAAGGCTGCTAGGCCTCTTCCAACATCCGTAAAGTTATCATGGCCCTTGAACACGCTCAAGCTGGATTATGCCATTGTTTCACTTGACACAGATTTTTGGGTCCCTTTTTACATCTGATTTCTGCAATGTATCTAGCCCCCCACAGTAAACATTATTGCAGCAGGTCACATCTCTAAGGGTTACAAACTACATAAGGGGACCAGACAGGGCTGCCCCCTCTCACTGCTTTTGTTCAATCTGGCCTTGGAACCACTATCCCAATTCCTGCTCTCCCAACTGACTTGCATGAAAAAGTGAATGTGTAGCGCTTGAAATGACTCTCAATGATGAGAATCAAATACAAAAAATCGTGAGAATGCAAAACACATAATAATAAAATACAATGTGCATTAATCACATATAAGTCCCATATTGCAAGAACCAAATATTGTGCCGCTGGTACGTGAACTATTGCGTCTATTAGTTGATACCAGAACACAAGAGTGGTATAGTAAGTGATGGATAAATTGAATTTGCATGTATCCAAAAAAAAGTCAATCAAGTGAATCAGTGAATGGATGAAAGGGTGACTTCTCCAATATGTGATAATCCCACCACCGAAAGTAATGCAGGCTTACCGGAGCGAGTTGACTTACGATGACATATGCCACCGCAGGTCAAAGAAGGCTTATATGACTGATGTCACAAATGATCCAAGGCAGAGTAGATGGAAGGAAGGAGACTCGGTGCTGTTCAAAAAATAGGATCCCAAGGCTCGTTTTCTCCCAATGTGTCAATGGTGTATGGAGATAGGAGAAAAAAGTGGCCACATAGTGTAATCCAGTCTTATAAATAAAAAATATATTTATTTTGCAGCTAACAAACTTACATTTGGCTGAAGGTAAAAGTACTTTGTATACAAAAGTGGGGCGGCAGTGGAGTCCTCCCAATGCGTTTCATGGTCGTAGCACTTCGTTTGGGGTGTCTCTCCACTGTAGCCCCTCCAATTTATATAAAATCCATACATCAAAATCCAATCAGTAGAGATCTGACTCACCCTGTGCATTACAGCAATGAGAAGCTGGACTTCTGTATATTCAAGATGGCGCCGCTGCATGCGGTTCAAGCCTCAATGTGAAAATGCTGAGCCTCATTCACAGGGGCAGAAAGCCAGAAAAAAACATTACAAAATTATGAATTAATAGTAATAAAATGATCCTTTGCATGGATAGAGAGTAAAGCATGGATAAAAGAACTGTAAATATTCATTGGAAATTAATATTTTGAAATGATTATAAAAAAAGAGAATATAAAAATCGGAATGAATCAATAAGCTACGGTGCATGCGCGCCATCCACGCCTCGCTGTGAAGCAGCCAGAGGCATTCCCTTTGTTGGTCACATGAGCGGCTAAGAAATGCACGCCCATCACGTCCCGCTATCGAATGGAAAGAGACGCTCCATGCTGATTGGTCGCATCGGCGCACGCGCAGTGAGCGGGCCTCACCATGAATGGCAAATGCGTTCCAAGCAGAAAAACATGCGTTCCACCTGTTCGCCTGCTACGCAAGCGCCCACCCAACAAACAGGCGTCACCATGGAGATATGATTACACAAAATATGGGGCCCAAAGATAATAAATATATTGTGCCAAAAAAAGGGGGTAAATTAGCCCATGACAAGTCTCAGTCAGTAAGGCGTAGATCAGTGGTTCTCAACCTTTCTAGTGCCGTGACCCCTTGATAAAATTTCCCTAGTTGTGGGGACCCCTCACAGTAAAATCAGGAGATAGGATCCCTTCCAGCCCCTCCGACTTCACATTCCTCACCAGTCAGCTGACCCGTAGTCTCTGCCCCTTAGCCATGCCGTGAATTGAATGGGTGGCTGCAAAGAGGCTGAGTGGGCAGCTGCAAAGAGGCTGAGTGGGCAGCCGTGAAAAGGTTGGGAGAGAAGTCCGTGCTTCAGGAACAGCCCAGAATTTAGTGACCCCTGGCAAATCGTCATTCGACCCCCGAGGGGGTCCGGACCCCCAGGTTGAGAACCACTGGCGTAGATGAAGCTACAAAGGTATTAAACAATTATAGATAAAAAAATTTAAAAATATTAGATTGTGTGTGCAGTGGCCAATAATGTATGTATATTATATCCAGCGTGTCCCTATGAAATATATGATTGGACACATGGGTACAATTATGGCAAACTGCACAAAAATAATTGCAGTGTAATAAACCTTGCAATATATGTTTAAATAAAAACTGCATGTATATAAAAACAAAAAAAACACAAAAACACTGCCTCATGTCACCTGTGAGTCAGATCTCCACGTACAAAAATATGACACCATGCGTAACCGTGAAGAGAAGCTCACAGAATGTACTTAGACAAAAGCTGTATATTCCAACTTATATACTGTGGGGCAGATCCTCAAAGAAATTACGCCGGCGTATCTGTTGATACGCCGCATAATTTCTAATTTTGTGCACCGTATCTTTGTTTTTGTATCCACCAAACAAGATACGACAGCATCTGTGTTAGATCCGACTGGCGTACGCCTTAGTACGCCGTCGGATCTAAGATGCAATTTTCCGGAGGCCACTGGGTGGCGTTCACGTCGTAATCTGCGTCGAGTATGCAAATTAGCTTTTTCCGACAATCCACGAACGTACGAGCGGCCGTCGCATTCTTTTACGTTGTTTCCGTTCGGCTTTTTCCGGCGTATAGTTAAAGTTGCTATCTGGTGGCATACTCAATGTTAAGTATGGCCATCGTTCCCGCGTCTAACTTTGAAAATTTTACGTCGTTTGCGTAAGTCGTCCGTGAATGGGGCTGGACGCCATTTACATTCACAACGTCATTTGGAGCAATGCACCCTAGGAGTTTTGACGGACGGGGCATGCGCAGTTCATTTGGCGCGGGGACGTGCTTCATTTAAATGAAACACGCCCCCTACTCGCCGCATTTGAATTCCGCGCCCTTACACCGCGAGAAATACACTACGCCGCCGTAACTTACGGCACAAATTCTTTCTGGATTCAAACCAAAGCCAGGTAAGTTACGGCGGTGTAGCGTATCTCAGATACTCAGCGCCGGTGCAGATCTTTAAGGATCTGCCCCAGTGTTTATAAACACATTACCCCAAAAAAAAATTCAAATAAAAAAAA
Organism: Rana temporaria; assembly: GCF_905171775.1. Classification (NCBI taxonomy): domain Eukaryota; kingdom Metazoa; phylum Chordata; class Amphibia; order Anura; family Ranidae; genus Rana; species Rana temporaria. Next base: position 275,490,153 of record NC_053489.1, read on the forward strand.
CAGCAATAATCATTTAGGACATGTTGATAAAGGAATTAATGTCCCATTCAACATTCATTCCTAATGACTTGCATGGCATAACCATAGGACACCACAAACTTTGTTTAGCACTATTCACTAAAGAAATCCTGATATTCCCTTCTAACCCCAGAGCTGACATGCCCCACATCCAAGACATCTTCACCTCCTATCGAACTTGCTCAGGCCTACGTATAAACTTCTCTAAAAGCAAAATTCTTCCCCTATACCACCCTAGATCCCCTTTGTGCGCAAAGGACTCAATCTTCATTATCGCCAAACACCACATTACCTATCTGGGCATAAAGATCGTCAGACGGCCTTCAACCCTTTACCATCTAAATTTCTTCTTGGTTATTACCAAGATTATAGGCAAACTGGAGACGTGGTTTAATCTCACCACTCTCGCTCATTGGCAGGTGCCTTTTTAAAATTGTACGTTTTGCCAGACTTCTCTACTCCTTGCAGACTATCCCTCTACTCTTACATCATACTGATGTACAGAAATTACACAAGGCTATGTACATTTTTCTCTGGCACAGAGGTTACCCCCTGCATTTCTTTGCTCAAACTTTGCCTGCCCATGAGAGAGGGAGGAGTCAACCTCCTGTAAGGGGTTAGCTCGGTAGCGGGGGTGTGTGACCTCCTGAGTGGGTTTACTACACACTGAATTATACAGAGAGGCAGCCGTGGGTGGTTGAAAAAAACAAGGGTTATGGTTTATTCTTCCATATTGCTGGAAACAAGTGCAAGCATCCAAACAGCATAAACAAAACAAAACATAAAATAAACCCTGGCCATTTGGACCATCTACCTTCACAACACAGGAACCTACCTATGTAGTCTGGCACAGCCTACTGCTGGGCAGACACTGCTGGTCTTCCAGCAGAAAACAATAGTCTTTTTGATTTTCTTATCACACAGCAAAAATATCAACAACCACTTCACCTTCAGAAGTCTTCCTCAGCTCACTGCTCTCCTAAACTCAACAAGCCTCAGGATGCAGCAGTCAGTAGTAATCCTCTGGACAACTTATAGAGGCCTTAATTTTCTCATTCTGAACAGCTGAAGCTGTCCAACATCCTTAATCCTTTCTGGCTACCTCTGCAGCCGACACCTGATAGTAATTGGTGAATTTTCTAAACAAGGCAGAAATGTATCTCCTGTCTGTGACAACACCCCCAGATTTACCTGACTTCCTGTCACATACCCCCCCCCCTCTTGTTTCAACCTTAGGGTTGGGACACAGGTTGCCAGGCACGCATGTACTCGGGACAAACCATCTGCATTCCCCATTTTAACACCGCGATGCGTTACCACAAAACAAAATTCCTGAAGGGCCAGGAACCACCTATTTATTCTCCTATTGGTCTCCTTGTTTTGTGCCATCCACTTCAATGGGGCATGATCCGTCACAAGTTCAAACTGTCTACCTACGAGGTAGTACCGGAGAGAATCCAAAGCCCATTTTCACCGCCAAACACTCTTTCTCAATGGTGGCATAATTCTCCTCATGGGCCTTCAACTTTCGGCTGAGGTAAAGAACAGGGTGTTCCTCCCCCTTTATAATCTGGTACAGTACAGCTCCTAACCCCACATTTGACGCATCTGTCTGAACCACAAAGTCCCGTGAAAAATCAGGCGAATTTAAAACTGACTGACTACATAAGTCCTGTTTTAAAGCCTGCAAAGCTGTTTCTGCTTCGGGAGTCCATTTGGTCATGACAGACTCCTTCCCTTTGGTCAAATTGGTCAGGGGAGCAGCCTGTGAGGCAAAATGGGGGATAAAACGGCAATAATAACCCGCGATCCCCAAAAATGCATAAACCTGTTTCTTATTGGCGGGAGGTGGCCAATCCTGAATAGCCTCAACTTTGTTTATCTGGGGCTTGATTAGACCTCTTCCAATGGTATACCCCAGATACTTCGCCTCTTCTAACCCAAGGGTACATTTTTTTGGATTGGCTGTAAACCCGGCTTCCCAGATGGAATCCAACACAGCCTGAACTTTTGGTAAGTGTGAGTCCCAATCCTCACTGTGGATGACCACATCATCGAGGTATGCAGCAGCATAGGCTCGATGAGGCCGAAGGGTCTTATCTATGGTGTGTTGAAACGTGGCGGGAGCATTCTGTAACCCAAAAGGCATCCTCCGATATTGGAAAGATCCTTCTGGAGTTACAAATGCTGTTTTTTCCCTGGCCGACTCTGAGAGAGGAATTTGCCAATAACCCTTGGTCAGGTCTAACGTCGTAATGTACCGGGCAGTGCCTAGGCGATCAATCAGTTCATCTATGCGGGGCATAGCATAGGTGTCAAACTTAGTGATTTTATTCAGGCGGCGAAAATCATTACAAAACCGCCAACTTCCATCTGGTTTGGGTACTAAGACAATGGGACTGGACCAATCACTATTTGACTCTTCTATCACCCCTAGCTCAAGCATTTTTTTTAGTTCCTGGTGAATTGCCTCTGGCCGGGCTTCTGGAATTCGATAAGGCTTCAACTTGACCTTATCCCCTGGTGTGGTGATAATGTCATGTTCAACTCCGGAGACCCAACCTGGCAAGTCTGAAAACTTCTCCCTATTTCAGAGCACAAACTCTTTAGCCTCCTGTTGCTGAGTTTTGGACAGAGTCTCCGCTATCCCAACTTCAGGGACAGCCAGGTTAAACGGAGCAGAAGATCGGGTAGTCTTAGCGACCAAGGACTCTCTATCCTTCCATGGTTTCAACAAGTGATAGAGTTGCTCAGGTTTTCGCCTTCCCGGTTGGATAATTTTATAATTCACCACCCCCATTTTCTCCAACACTTCATAGGGACCCTGCCATTTGGCTAGGAATTTACTTTCGACCATGTCGACCAGCACCAACACCCTATCACCAGGTGCAAAGGAACGGACCTGGGCCCCACGATTGTAAATCATTTGTTGAGCCAACTGGGCGTGGGCTAAATGTACCTTCACAATCGGCATCACTTGGGCAATTCTATCTTGCATTTGTGCCATATGTTCAATCACACTTCGATGAGGGGAACTCTCCCATGTTTCCCTGGCAATGTCCAGTAGGCCCCGGGGGTGCCTCCCATACAATAACTCAAACAGAGAGAACCCTGTGGACGATTGGGGAACCTCTCTTATTGCAAACATCAGATAAGGGAGCAGATAATCCCAATTCTTTCCGTCTTTATCCACCACCTTCCTCAACATTTGTTTTAAGGTTTTATTAAACCTTTCCACTAACCCGTCTGTCTGAGGGTGATAAACTGATGTACGTAATTGGGTCACTTTCAGGAGTTTTCAAAGTCCTCTAGTCACCCTAGACATAAACGGGGTACCCTGGTCAGTTAGGACTTCCTTAGGGAGACCCACACGGCTGAAAATCTGAAATAACTCTTTAGCAATGGTTTCAACAGAGGTGGTTCTGAGAGGAATCGCTTCTGGGTAACGGGTGGCATAGTCCATTATTACCAAGATGTGCTGGTGCCCTCTAGTGGACTTCAGTAAGGGGCCAACCAAGTCCATGGCGATCCTCTCAAAAGGGACCTCAATGATGGGCAGGGGTACCAACGGACTGCGGAAATGTGGCATGGGTGCAGTAATCTGACACACTGGACAGGAAGAGCAGTACACTTCCACTTCCTTAGTGATCTCAGTCCAATAAAACCTCTGGGTGATTCTCTCCCGGGTTTTTTCTGCTCCCAAATGTCCCCCAAGAATGTGCCCATGGGCCAGTTCCAACACCATCTTGCGGTATGGTTTAGGCACTACCAGTTGTTCAATGGTGTCCTCTATCCTCTGTGACACTCGATATAACAGGTCCCTTTCAATAATGAAGTAAGGGAGGGCAACCCTCTCTTCAGGGTTAACTAACTCCCCATCTATCTTCACTACATTCTCCCAGGCTCTTAGCAATGTGAGGTCCCTCAATTGCTCAGTGATAACATTTTCTCTGTGCACCTCGAGGTCATCAAACCCTATCGGCCGCTGTTCCTCTTCTGAGGTAGCCGGCTTCTCCCTAGGGACTGGTGTTTCCCCTGCTAAGACTGAGAACGGAAACTCAGGAGAATCCTCACAGTTAGAGGATTCTGGAGTAGATGGTTCAGGCTCAGAAGAACCACTTACTGGGGAATCTGGGCAATCCCAGAGTTCCCAGAACTTTGGGAAATCCCTTCCCACAATGGCGTCATGTGGCAGTCGGGGAACTAGACCCACTTGGTGACACAAGTTCCCGAGGGAGGTTTAAAAGGAAACCGTAGTCACCGGATATTCTCGAGTGTCCCCATGTACACAAACTACAGCCATTTTCTTAGGATGTAAGGTTTTTCCCACCACTGGATCACTTTTCACTAAGGTGACCATGCTCCCTGAATCCAACAATACCACAACATCTTTACCATCTAAGCACATTCTACATAAAGGTTTCTCATTCCCCTTTACTGCAGTGCATGTAGTTGCAAAAAAGGACTGTCGTCTCTCTGTCAGAACGTCACACTGCATGGGTTCATCAACCGCTGGGCAAACCGCTGCTACATGTCCCTCTTGCCGGCAACGGTAACAAATCAACATTCTGGTCCTCTCTTGTGGCATGGGTCTTCCAGGCCACTCTCGCCAACCACTAGCAGTGGTCCCGATAATACCTCTAGTTGTTCTTTGGTCCCTCTCTCCACCCCATCCCTTGATGCAGTCTTACCTATAGGTTGGGAGGGTCTGGTCTTGGGATGGAAAGTCTGTGCGTCTCTGGGGAAAGGGGACACATTTTCTGTTGTTAGGTACCCTTCGACCAGGTCTACTAGTTTGTCTGCGGTTTCCGGACCGCCATGGCTCACCTATTTCTGCAGGGTGTTAGGAAGAGACCTAAGAAATTTGTCCATGACTACTCGCTCCAAAATTTTTGGTCCGGACAGAGTTTCTGGCTGCAGCCATTTCCTGGCCAAATGGATGAGGTCAGACATCTGCGATCGAGGTGGCTTCTTCAGCTGATAACTCCAATTGTGGACCCACTGAGCACGGACAGCCAGGGTTACACCAAAACGTGCCAATATTTCCTCTTTTAACCGATCATAGTTTTTTGCATCTGCAAGCTCCAAATCAAAATATGCCTTTTGGGCTTCTCCAGATAATAAGGGGGCCACTAGTCCAGCCCACTGTTCTTTAGGCCAACTCTCTTTTTCCACTGTTCTCTCAAACATGGTCAGAAACATCACAGGGTCATCATCTGCAATCATCTTTGGCAATAAGTGGCTTACCCGAAAAGTCGGTATGTTACTGGCCTGACTCCCAACCTCGACCTGCTGTCTCTGAAGCTGTTTCACGATGGCCTACATTTGCTGCTGGTGTCTCTGTTCCAAGCCTGCAATGCTCTCTTGGTAAGCTGCAAGGCTCCGCTGCAAACCTGCATTTGTCTGCTGTTGATTTGCATTTGCTATAGCCAGCTATCTCCTCCATTTTGGGTTTACTTTAACTGCCATGTGTAAGGGGTTAGCTCGGTAGCGGGGGTGTGTGACCTCCTGAGTGGGTTCACTACACACTGAATTATACAGAGAGGCAGCCGTGGGTGGTTGAAAAAAAAACAAGGGTTATGGTTTATTCTTCCATATTGCTGGAAACAAGTGCAAGCATCCAAACAGCATAAACAAAACAAAACATAAAATAAACCCTGGCCACTTGGGCCATCTACCTTCACAACACAGGAACCTACCTATGGAGTCTGGCACAGCCTACTGCTGGGCAGACACTGCTGGTCTTCCAGCAGAAAACAATAGTCTTTTTGATTTTCCTATCACACAGCAAAAATATCAACAACCACTTCACCTTCAGAAGTCTTCCTCAGCTCACTGCTCTCCTTAACTCAACAAGCCTCAGGATGCAGCATTCAGTAGTAATCCTCTGGACAACTTATCTCCCATCTGTGACAACACCCCCAGATTTACCTGACTTCCTGTCACACTCCCTAATATCAGATTATACAACCTATGACTCTCCCAAAGTTCAAAGTACTCCAACTATGATTTGGAATCCCAAATGGCAGGCCCATTCAGCTTACCAGCTCTACTACACTGTAACCTAAAAGCACTCTCTTCGGAGCTCAAACAAATCTTACTAATCTTTGACACGTTAGTGGTATGGCGGGAAACAATATGGAAATTAAACCTCTACCTTGGATTTCCAACTATCTCCCGATTCATGGAAACCCTACATTCCCCCAAGCACAAGCTGGATACGCTGAGTGGGCTTCTCATGGGTTTCCCAGGTTTGCTCAACCCTTTTCTTGCTTCCATGGGATGACCCCTGCAGGTTCCCCAAATACTGACTTGTTTTGATCTTCTGGCCCATCACTATCTCTATGTACATCAGGCAACCCACCACACCATGGTATGTTTCATCCATCTAAAGGCCCCTGCACACTCGCCTAAGCACTCTGCTCCACCTCACCTCAGCTGCTGCCTGGTGCAAAGATTTACAATCCCCTGAATCCATAGACCAGATCCTAATGGGCTACAATTCTTTTTTTTCCCAATAAATCCAAGTTTATTAAAATGTAGAAAAAAATGGTGTACAGACAATTATATCAATGGGTCAACATTCCCCATACAGTCAATAGCAAAATCAGTTGCTTGTATTCATAGCGACTACATTCCCTTCCGCAGATGTACCCCCTGGCATAAGCAAACCGAAGTAAGCACGTCCCCGATCATGTATAACATAAACCGAAACATTTTGATCGACAGTACCATTCATTAGGTCCCATATGACCCCAACCCTGTTAACCCCCCTCTGGCTCTCTTCGAGGGTCTGCCCCTCTACTCTCAGACAGTACACGTTTCTCCATCTTCCAGCCACCTGTCCCATACATTGGAAAATTTTTGTGGTCTTCCTCTATGCTTATAAATCATTTTCCTGTATGGGAGAATAGCATTCACCTCCCTCTTCCAGTCCCTTAGTGTCGGTGCCACAGGTTGCATCCATACTTTCGCTACTGCCTTTCTAGCTATAAATAACGTTTCACACAGAAATATTGCTTGATATTTTTCTATATCTACATCGGGCAGCAGTCCCAGCAAACACAACTTTGGGTCCATGCCCACTGGGGTTCCCATATTGTCATGGAGGAATTGTGTCACCTGCAACCAGTAAGCCTGTATATCCGAGCAGTGCCATAACATGTGATAAAACGAGCCCTCTTCAGCTGCACACATAGGACACACAGGGCTCCTCGTGGTTTGAAATGTAGCCATTCTCTGCGGTGTAATGTATGCCTGGTGTATTATATACAGTTGGGTTAACCTGTCTGATAGCTTGGGGGATGCAGCCTTAACCCCCTCCAGTATTTCATCCCACTCAGTGCTATCTATGGGGCCCAGCTCCCTCTCCCATTTTTGTTTGGCTACCTGCGCTATCCTGCTGGTCCTGCGCCTCCTGATAACATAGTAACAATTGGACGTGAGTTTAGCCGACTCCTTCCCGAATATCACATCCAGCACTTGTGGGGCGCTCACCTCTATACCATCCATGCCCATCTGGGCTCTGAGGGCATGCCTGAGCTGCAAATATCTGAAGTGGAGCTGTGGTGGGAGGGAAAACTCCTCCCTTAGTCTGTTGTATGGCTTCGGGCCCGTTGCTGACATGACCTGAGACAAGTATAATATCCCGTACGATGCCCATATCCCCGGATCGGGCACCGTATCTAGCTCCGGCAGGGCATTATTTTTCCATAGCGGGGTGTGGGAGTGTATGTGGCTCCTGCCTTGTTTTTTAAGGCCAACGTCCCACACTTTTTGGTGGTGTGACAGCATGTCCGCCCCGAATCTAGGGGTCTTGCATCCTCCCAGCCCTCTCCTAAAGATTGCCTGCACTGGAGTGTGGAAAGGGCTATCCGGCTTATTACAGACTAGCGATCTATACCTCTGCGATTCAGACGTATTAAAATAGTAGAAGTGAGACAGTTGTGATGCTATATAATAATCTTGTATGTCCGGAAGAGAGCACCCCCCCTCCATGTTTGGATTTTGGAGTATACGCCATGCCAGCTTGTGCCTACCTGAGCCCCACACAAATGAGTTTAAAATAGCCTCAAACTGTTTAAAAATCTTCAGGGGTATGTAGAGGGGAGCATGCCATACCATATATAAAATTTTAGGCAATAGGATCATTTTAATTAGGTTTATTCTGCCCATCACTCCCAGGGGTAGCTTCGCCCACGCCTGCGTTCTAGATTTAATCACTGCAAATAGAGGTTCCACATTCAGAGGGACATAGTCTCTAAGGTTCCTCGTGACCCGCACCCCTAAATACTTAACATCTGCCACCCTCTGCAATGGTAATGCATGTGACACTGCTGGGGGGGGGAACTGATCCAGTGGAAGGATTTTGGACTTCTCCCAATTAATCCGCAGGCCGGAGTATTTTCCCACCTCCTCTATAATATTTAAGGCTGCCCTCAATGAGGGGCCCTGATCCTCCAGGTACAGTATCGTGTCGTCTGCATATAAGCCAATCTTTTCCCATGTGTCTCCTTTCCTGAGGCCCACTACCTCTGAGTTCATTCTAATGGCTATTGCCAACGGCTCGGCCGCCAATGCATATAACAATGGCGACAGGGGGCATCCCTGCCTCGTGCCTCTCTCCAGGGAGATCTGTTCCGATAGCCACCCATTCACGAATACTCTAGCCTTGGGGGACTGATACAATAACTGGACCCATTTAATAAACCATGGGCCAAAGCCGTAGCAGCCCAGGCATTCCCACAGATACAACCATTCGACTGAATCAAAGGCCTTAGCTGTGTCTAAAGCAACTACCACCCGAGTCCCCACGTTATCATGCTGTGCTTGTATGTTCATAAATAACCTCCTGATATTCATGGCAGTGTTTTTCCCAGGCATAAACCCTGTTTGATCTCCATGGATCAGCGAAAGGATCACGGAGTTCAACCTAGTCGACAGAACTTTAGCTAAAATTTTAATGTCCACTGGAAGCAGGGATATTGGTCTATACGATTCAGGGTATTGAGGGTCCTTGCCCGGCTTAGGAAGTACAATAATCTGAGCTTCTCGCATAGAGGGAGGGAGAGTTCCCTCATCAAATATAGAGAGGTATAGCGCCCTCAGCCTGGGGACCATCGTCTCTGAATACGTGGAGTAAAACTCTAGCGGGAGGCCGTCTAGGCCAGGAGCTTTAGACTTGGCCAGTTGCGAGACTGCCGTGGCTATGTCTTGAGTAGTGATCGGGGCTTCCAACATCTGCACCTGCTCCCGACTCAGCCGGGGGAACTGCAGTGTGTGAAGATATGCTTGAACCTCCTGTTGCGTATGTCTACTTTGGGATCTATATAAGTCCTCATAAAAGTTTCTAAACCTGTCTGCCACTACTGGTGGATCCGTGACTACCGAGCCGTCCGGCTCTATTAGTGAAACCACCACTGGCGGCCTGTCCTCCAAGTTCGCCAGGTACGCCAACATCTTCCCCGCCTTTTCCCCATGTTCATACACTCGCGTCTTGCTAAAAAATATACGCTGCTTGGCCTTCTCCAGATGTAGCTGTGTGACCATCCTAGTCTGCATTCTCAGCTTGGTCAGATTCTCTATTGAGGGCTGAGTGTTAAATGTAGCCTCAATGTCCTGCAGTGCGTCTTCCGCGCTGTTTACAACTATTTTGGAGGACTGTTTAAGTCTGCGTATTTTCGTGTCCAACACCCTGCACACCTGAGTTTTAAATGTATCCCACCGAGAATTAATATCCGTGTACCCCTGTCCCTCAGGAAGTATAAACTCGAGTTCTCGTTCGATTTTGTCATGGTCAGTTAGAGCCGTCAGCCAAAAGGGATGAAGCCTCCACCCCCTCACAGGTGCCCTATCTAGCAGAGATAACTGTACCCAGCATGGCGAGTGGTCTGACAGGGCCCTGGGTGCGAATCCAGCCCCCCCCAGTAATGCAGTTGATATCAGAACATAGTCAATGCGGGACATTGTAGCGTGACTGGTTGAATGGCATGTAAAAGCCCTGACCGTAGGATTCCTATGTCTCCACACATCTACCAAGGCAAATTCTGTCATCAGGCGACCCAGTCTGGACAAACCAGGGGTCCCGGCTGGTCCCCCCGGCATTGCCGGTCTATCCAGGCTGGGGTCCATGACCATATTGAAATCTCCCATCCAAATTGCCGGTATCGTCAGGTATTTAGCCATAAATGCCAGTCCCTGAGTGACGACCTCCGAGCTATAGGGAGGAGGGATATAGCAGGCTATCAGTAACACAGACACTCCCCCAATGCGCGCATGTAAAAATATATATTTCCCCTGCTGATCCGACTCCAGTGCAAACAATTCAAAAGGGGTGGCCTTCGACACTAGCAGTGATACCCCCCTGGAGAAACTGGAATGGGTGCTATGATATGCCCATCCAATCCAAGGGCGCTTCAATGCGGACTGTAAATGGCCGGTAACATGCGTCTCAGTCAATGCCATGACATTCGCCTTTTGCGCTTTAAGATATGCTAGGGCCGCCGTGCGCTTAATTTTGTTCCTCAGTCCCCTCACGTTCCAAGTTAGGAATTTAATAGAGGTCATGTCATATCTACATTAAACTGTTGGAGTCGGATCTGCAGCACCACATTCCTATATACCTGTGCGTTTTTCATTAATCCCTGTACATCCAATAATCCTGTTCTTGCATAGACATATTGCCATTTCCCATCTCTACAGTACATAAACCATTTCAACAACTGTATGGGGTCCCAACCGTGGCCCCATATTTTCTCAACACCCCTCCCCCCACCCAGCCCAGCACCTCCCCAACATGGTGTGAGCATACAAACCCCAACTAACAGAACCCTTAAAGAAAAGAAAAACAACACATCATCCAGCAGGGAAACCTGACTGGAGGCACGGATCTTAGGTTCTGTGTGTACCATGGCGAGACCATTATACACTCGTCTAACGGGACGATTGTTCACTGAGCAATACGTGGATTCGATACGGGGAAAACATAACATATCCCCAGTATTGTAGTTTGGTATGTGCTCCTCTGGCTAACCAAAGTCTGTGTTCTCAACCGCTCCCACCGCTATATCATACTGTTTCAGGATCCTGCTCTTTTCCACTGCGGCACACCAGTATCGCTGAAAAGGGGAGCTCCATCCTCCTCTCCCCCCCCCCCGGGCCCCGGAGGGGGTTCAAGCCAGTCCGCAGGCCTCTTCTGCGAATATCCCACAAAATTCCCCGGGTCCCATGCTCCAGACCCACAAATAAAAGAAGAGGAGGGGGGAACACCCCACTAGGGGGGTAAGGCAGTAAATAGCAGCAATGTCACGTTCTGGGGATCCCATATTATTCAACAGACAGAACTATTAGCAGATCTTTATGCAGGATAGGGGGGGGGGGAGGGAAAGGAGACCCCCTCCGAACTCTTCACCGTCTGTCCCCTGCCCCCCTGTGTAAAGTACTCACGTATCTCCATAGCAGGCCTTATTCCTGTCTCCCCTTCCGATCCAGCCATTCAGCAGCTGCGGCCGGGGTGTCAAAAAACAACACCCGTCCATCCTCTTCCACCCGCAATCTAGCAGGAAACAGCATGGCATATTTTAAGTGCAACACCCGCAGGCGATGTTTTACATCTTGAAATTGAGATCTCTTTTTCTGTACTTCTGTAGAAAAATCCGGGAACACCGCTATCTGTTTTCCACCCGCATGTTCCCCTTTTCCCGGGACAGTCGCATGATTTTATCTCGGTCACGGAAGTTCAAGAATTTAGCAATGAACGTGCGGGGAGGGGCCCCCTCAGGAGGGGGTTTTGCTGGGATCCTGTGTGCCCTCTCCACCGCAAACATGGCGGAGAACGCCTCCCTTCCATAGATTTTAATCAGGAGTTGTTCCAGGTAGTCAGCTGGGTCTCTGCCCTCCGCCCGCTCCGGTATTCCAACAAAGCGCAAATTGCAGCGGCGGAGCCTGTTCTCCATTTCATCTTGGTGCGCGTGTAATTGTTGGAGTTGGCGCTGCACACCCTCCGCCGCCCGTTGCATGGGATAGAGAACGTCCTCCGCTGCCCCTATGCGTTCCTCCGTTTCCTTCACCCGCTCCCGGACCGCAGATAGATCCTGCCTCATGAGTGAAATGTCAATTTTCACTTCGTCTATCTTGGTCGTCAGCGTCCCCTGCAACACCGCTATCGCCTCCAGGACTTTGGCCGTCTCTGCCGCGTGGCGATCCTCTCCCGAGGCCTTGTTGGCGCCATCTTTGGCCTGCTCCTCTCCCCCATCGTGCCGGTACTTTGCCAGTTTGTCTGCCGCAGCAGACGATTTTTTCGGTGGGGACATGTCTCACACCTTTCCCACTGATTCCAGGCTGGTTTCCAGGGTTTTTACCAACTCAGATAGTCAGCCAGGATGATGCACAGGAGTATCTGCCAGAGGAGCTCCTTCCACCCACGTCCTACTCCATCGCTTGCCAGGCCACGCCCCAATGGGCTACAATTCTACCTGTGCCTTCGTTACAAACACATTTTGGCGAGAACAACAGCTCAAAATTATGGCCTCGTGGAGTGGCACAGAACAAATGCCTATGCCCCCTCTGTACCCAAACTAAACCATCTTTGCTACACAGACAGTGGGCTTGTCCCTACATCTCAAAATTTTGGTAACAAGTTGAAACCTTTGCAGACTCTATTACCTAAAGAGACCCAATCAATGAAATGTACCCCCTGCTCTTCGTTCATCTGGAAACAATCCCACCCATCCACTCAAAAAACTCAACGCTTCCAAACCCAACACAACAAAGCCTGGCTATAAACCTGTTTCATGTCAGCGAGATGGGCCATCCTGAGAAACTGAGCCTCCACATTACCTCCTGCCCTTTCGGAAGTGAAACAGGAACTCTACTATGGAAGGAAAAACTAGACGCAGACTTGTCACATCATGGCTCTACACTCTACACAAATGGACCAACTTTGTCACAAAAATTCTCCCTGTAAAAGACCATGACAGCTACCTAAACATTCAAGGTTTCAGTAGGCTCCCCTAGCTTTACTACTACCTCTCCAGAGCCTTCCCTGCTGAAGGCCTAAAACTCACCACTAGGGATGAGCCGAACACCCCCCTGTTCGGTTCGCACCAGAACCTGCGAACACACCAAACGTTTGTGTGAACTTTAGAACCCCATTAAAGTCTATGGGACTCGAACGTTTGAAATCTAAAGTGCTAATTTTAAAGGCTAATATGCAAGTTATTGTCCTAAAAAGAGTTTTGGGACCTGGGTCCTGCCCCAGGGAACATGCATCAATACAAAAAAAGTTTTAAAAACTGCATTTTTTTCGGGAGCAGTGAATTTAATAATGCTTAAAGTGAAACAATAAAAGTGAAATATTCCTTTAAATTTCATACCTAGGGGGGTGTAAAGTAAGCATGTGAAATAGTGCATGTTTCCCGTACTTATAACTGTCTCTGCACAAAGTGTAATTTCTGAAAGAAAAAAAAATATTTAAAACTGACTCGCAGCTATAATGAATTGTGTAAATAAGGGAAAAGGAAACGGAAAATTTGCGCTAGGTAAAAGATTAAGTAAAAATGAATGAAGTGAATGAAATAGTCCCTTAGGGACTTCCTGCTGCTAGACACTACAACCTTGATATCAAGTGCGAAATAGAATGTGTAAAAACAGTGTAGCGCTGGATATTAGATTACACCTTAAGTATAAACAATGAAAATCAGTGGAATAGAAATTTTGAATAAAAATTGTGACACCAGAAACAATTCCACGTGAGCAAAGAGTCCATGTATCAGTCCTATTTGATAAATCCACAATTGAAATTCCAAAAGAAAAGAAACTTCAGTGAGTTCAAAGAAAGTGGTGAACATCCAATGTGCAGGAAATGATTCCACAATGTGAAGCCAGCCCGTCACCTGAAGGAAAATTAAAGGCTTACCAGATAGCCAGTGACCCCCCCTTCTCAGGGGGGTCAAAACAGGCTAAGTAGATGAATAAATCCTGCGGAATCCTTGAATGGTTCCTCCGTCACTCCCGTACTGAACGGCTCAGATCTACAGCTTTCAAGTCCTTCCAGGAGCGTCACAGGTGTGTGGCTGGGTGTGTGGAACGTACACTCAAAAGTGTGACGGTAATTAGGCCGCAATGGAGATAAAAAAGGAAAAAAATTCCATAGTGCAGGCGTTCAAAACAAAAAGGATTTATTTCTGACAATATTTAAAATACAAACGCTCTCTATCATAGAGAGATAAAATTATCATTGCAAGGAAAAAAATGGACAACAGTTCCGTTAGGCGTCAGTCAGCCTAGGAAAATTTGCGCATGCGCAGTGCGTGTGCGTGTCGCCCAACAATTATAATGAATTGTCGGCTCCCGGCAAAAAAAAAAGCATGGGGTCCCCCCAAATTCAATTGCCAGGCCCTTTAGGTCTGGTATGGATATTAAGGGGAAACCTGCCGTCAATTTAAAAAAAAATTACGTGGGGTTCCCCCCAAATATCAATTCCAGACCCTTCATGTCTGGTGTGGATTTTAAGGGGAACTCCAACCCAAATGTAAAAAAAAAATGGCGTGGAATTCCCCCAAAAATCCACACCAGACCCCTTATCCGAGCACGTCACCTGGCCGGCTGCAGAAAATAGGGGGGGACGAGAGAGCCCCCCCCCTTCTGAACCATACCAGGCCACATGCCCTCAACATGGGGAGGATGTCCCCATGTTGATGGGGACAAGAGCCTCATCCCCACAACCCTTGCCCGGTGGTTGTGGGGGTCTGCGGGCGGGGGGCTTAACAAAGGGGACCCCCAGATCCTGGCCCCCCCTATGTGAATTGGTAATGGGGTACATTGTACCCCTACCATTTCACAAAGGAAGTGTAAATAGTTGTAAAAAAACACACACACACCATGGAAAAAAGTCCTTTATTAAAAAAAAAAAAAAATCCAGCGGTGGTAATCCACTCTCGGTCCTGGCTCCCCGCTCCAATGTTGTCAGTATCCAGCGACGGGTGATCTCCTCCCCGGTTCAGCGATGAGAAGATTGTCCGGTATCCAGAGCGTAGCATCGCCGGCCGCCTGTCTCCACCGGAGACAGCCCGGCGAATGACACTGCTGGAGCTAGTGACATTTCTTATATAGGTGAGGCGGGGCCTGGGCTTCCCCAGTGACATAGCAGAGGGTGCGTCAGAGGGGGACGGGGTCACGTGACGGGTGGCCCCACCTCACCTATGTAAGAAATGTCACTAGCTCCAGCAGCATCATTCGCCGGGCTGTCTCCGGTGGAGACAGGTGGCCGGCGATGCTGCGCTCTGGATCCCGGACGATCTTCTCATCGCTGGACCGGAGAGGAGATCTCCTGTCGCTGGATATCGACAACGTTGGAGCGGGGATCCGGGACCGAGAGTGGATTACCACCGCTGGATTTTTTATTTTTTTTTAATAAAGGACTTTTTTCCACAGTGTGTGTGTTTTTTTACAACTATTTACACTTCCTTCGTAAAATGGTAGGGTACCAATTCACATGGGGGGGGCAGGATCTGGGGGTCCCCTTTGTTAAAGGGGCCTTCCAGATTCTGATAAGCCCCCCGCCCGCAGACCCCCACAACCACCGGGCAAGGGTTGTGGGGATGAGGCCCTTGTCCCCATCAACATGGGGACATCCTCCCCATGTTGAGGGCATGTGGCCTGGTACAGTTCAGGAGGGGGGATGCTCTCTCGCCCCCCTCTTTTCTGTGGCCGGCCAGGTTGCGTGCTCGGATAAGGGGTCTGGTGTGGATTTTTGGGGGAACTCCACTCCATTTTTTTTTAAATTTGGGGTGGAGTTCCCCTTAAAATCCACACCAGACCTGAAGGGCCTGGTAATTGAATTTGGGGGGACCCCACGCTTTTTTTTTTTTTTATGAATGAATTCTCTCTGAATTGCCGGGAGCCAACAATTCATTATAGCCGCGAGTCAGTTTTATATGACTTTTTTTCCTTCAGAAATTACACTTTGTGCAGAGACATTTCTAAGTACAGGAAACATGCGCTATTTCACATGCTTACTTTACACCCCCCAGGTATGAAATTTAAAGGAATATTTCACTTTATTGTTTCAATTTAAGCATTATTAAATTCACTGCTCCCGAAAAAACGGACGTTTTTAAAACTTTTTTTGCATTGATACATGTCCCCTGGTGCAAGACCCAGGTCCCCAAACACTTTTTAGGACAATAACTTGCATATTAGCCTTTAAAATGAGCACTTTAGATTTCTCCCGTAGACTTTAACAGGGTGTTCCGCGGCTTTTCGAATTTGCCACGAACACCCCAAATTTTTTGTTGTTCGCCAAACAGGCAAACAGGCAATGTTCGAGTCGAACATGAGTTTGACTCGAACTCGAAGCTCATCCCTACTCACCATAAATCAGAAGACCAGCCTGATGGGAAAGTAAGCCCAATACTTTATAGACTTTGAGGTTTCACACTCATCCACTAGCCAATCCTATGGATCATAGCACCTTCCTTGAGTCCTCCACCTTGTCCTCCCTATGACCCTGACTTCAAAACATGCTTAAATACTTTATACCATTTCTGTTGTTCTCTATGGTGTGTATTGACACAATATCTAGTTTGTTTATTCTTGCTACACCGGCATCAAGAGGGAAACCCTATCCCTTGAGGTCCTGGTCCTCTTTATAGAGGGGTCTCGTGGTCTCTGGGACTCCCCCCTCCCCCAACATGCGGATGGGCAGGGATGCCTCCCCCTGAATACCTCCTTTTCAGATGTAAGGTACTATTCTCGTCTCCATTAGGACTATTAGATATCATACACTATATAAACGGGTATCTTTCTATCACCCAACCCACACCCTTGCTTCCCCACCCTCACACCTCTTTCAACTTGAGTAATACTCTCCCGCCCCAATGGCCCTTAGAGACCTGGCAGTATCCAGTAGGCTCTTCTTCCCACGCACCCCATCCTATCCCTTTTTTCTTATAACTCCCTTTCCCAATGCCCAGTTACTGCATCTTCTGGGAAGCATAAGGGAAACATTTTAACATTATGACTCATCAAAACCATCCTTCTGGTAACACCTATTGTCTATATATTATACGTCTATGCATTAGGAATGCTTCTTTCTGACACCATACACCATGTTCCAAAGTGTTTGAATATATCTGTTTCTGATCTCCTACTGTACGGATCACTTTAGTGTTGTGTAATGTTTCTAAAATCCAATAAAAACTTATTTAAAAATAAATAAAAAAATACACAATATCATCCTGTGAGTTAGCATAAACAAATTTGACAATTGTGTCTAGCAAAAATCTCTTATTTGGCAATGGTGCAGCCTAGTCACATAAATGGGAGTTTTAATCATGTCATATACAATAATTGTTTGTTTATATAGTGTTCTTAGCCAGTCCTATGATGTTCTTATGGTGTAAATAGAGCATGAATTAACTTCAGCCATGTAACTTGGCACAATTTAGATTAAAATGCTTTTCTGACAAAATGATTGACTTGCATGACTGGAGATGCTTCACAGAACCATTTCCAATTATTCTTTGCTACCCAGTCTGTGCCATTAGGAAGGAAAACAGATGGCACTTTCAGTTTTTGTAATGTATAATGATGTGCTGCGTGCTTGTTGCATACAGTGAAAACGAAGAAAATATATTTTACAGATATATTTTTCTTTTTTTCCTTCTTCCCATGATTGTTCCTAAAAGTTTTTTTCTCCTTTAAACATGCTAACAAGTTTGATGTGGCCCTCTGTCTCATTTCTTTCCAGACTTGCAGCTGTTTTGGCAACAGAAGAAAAACCCTTATAACAAATCAAATAAAAGCAGATTCTGTGAAGAGGAACTGAGAACAGCAGGCCTCAAAGTGGACTGCACATGAGATTCCTTGTTCTGGCTTTCAACACAACTCAAATCAGAAACATATTATCATAATCTGAAACAGCTCACTGCTAACTCAAACCAGATGGTGAGTAACGATGCTTGCTTCATTAATATATACATTCCAGCCTTCAATGTTTTCTAAAGTAAGACAATAGAATAAGGACAGGAGGCTTAGCCGCTTGCCTTAGGCTGATACCACTCCATTATCTTCCTACATGTTTGTTTATTTATATATTTGGTTTAACATTTTCAATAACAATATGTCAGTCTATGGTATTATCCACTGCTGCTGTTGCCAGTGTGAAACCAATCTTTGTTTCGAAAATGAAAACTCACCAAGGAACATTAAAAAGTGTAAGTCTGGTCATAGCAGCTTCTGTGCATTTAATTTAGTAAACAAATCACAATTTATGTTGATTATGTGATTAGGCTGAATTTTTACCTCTCTTTGGCTGAATCTATTAAAATTACATAGACCTGGTTTTGTATCCTTTGATCCATGTATCTTATTAAGGAAGCTTCAAAAGAGAAGTATGGGTTTCCTTTCTTTTCTAGATTTTTAGCTTTCTATGTGAGCTGCTAATATCTAGAAATCTGTCTAGCCCTCTCAGAAGTGCACCCCTTCTGTTAAAATTTTGCTAAATGTCTGTGGGAGGGGCTACAGACTTTCCTGCAGTGTCATGCCAACAAATGGAGTCTGTATCCACCCTTTTTCCTGTCCTCTGCTTGATTGGTGTCCGCTCTCTCCTTGCTCCCGGGACTTTACAGAGCACAGCTGCTCTCCCCCTCCCTTATCCTCCTCACTCCTCCCTCCTCCTCTTCGGGCTGTTACAATCTTCATAAGAATCCAGCAGCAATATAAACATTTTAGTGACTGTAAGGTAAGAGAAGTCACTGAAAGTGCTGTGTATGAAAATCTACTCTAATAGCTAGATTCACAAAGAGTTACCGGCGTATCAGTAGATACGCTGTCGTAACTCAGAATCTAAGCTGTCGTACATTTAAGTGTATTCTCAAATTGAGTTACACTTAAATGTAGCTAAGATACGACTGCCTGCGCCGTTGTATCTTAGCTGTCTAGTTCCGCCGGCCGCTAGGGGCGTGAACGCTGATTTACGCCTAGAATGCGTAAATTAGCGAGATATGCCGATTCACGAACATACGCTTGCCCATCGCAGTAAAGATACGCCGTTTACGTAAGGCTTTTTCCGGCGTAAAGTTAGTCGAACAAATAGCTGGCCTAGCCAATGTTAAGTATGGCCCATCGTTCCCGCGTCGAAATTTGAAATTGTTACGTCGTTTGTGTAAGTCGTCCATGAATGGGGCTGGACGTAATTTACGTTCACGTCGAAACCAATACGTCCTTGCGGCGTACTTTGGAGCAATGCACATTGGGATATGTCCACGAACGGCGCATGCGTCAATCATGTCGGGTCACTAGTCATTAACATAAAACACGCCCCCCTGTTCATCATTTGAATTAGGCGCGCTTACGCCGGCCCATTTACGCTACACCGCCGTAACTTAGGAGGCAAGTGCTTTGTGAATACAGCACTTGCCTCTCTGACTTACAGCGGCATAGCGTATATGCGATACGCTACGCCGCCTCAACATTAAGCCAGTCTATCTGAATCTAGCTATATATTTCTATTAGTATCATAGTGAAAAATCAACATTTGGATTTGACAGCAGACAGGCATCACATACATTCCTGTAATATAAAAAAAAAATGAAAAAAAAAAATTAGAGCTAATACTGATCCTTCCTGCCTTCCATTTGCCATAGTATTCCATGCTTACTGCCTTCCAAGTACCATAGTGATCCTTTGTGCCTTCTATGTGGCATAGTGATCCTTTTTACCTTCCATGTGCCTTAGTGATCTATACGTCCTGCCTTCCATGTACCTTAGTGATGCTTCCTGCCTTCCAGGTGACATAGTGATTCTTGCTGCCGTGCCTTCCATGTGCCATAGTGATCCTTCCTGCCTTCCATGTACCATAGTGATCCTTCCTGTCCACCAAAAGGGATCAGAGGAGGTGGTGGAGAGCTGCAGAGGAGAGAACAAACATTCTGAAGCTGAAAGCATCCCAGAACACAGGACCACACAGCTGCTGGAGGTGAAGAGATTGCATGGCTTGTCACCCTGCCTCTGTTTCCTGGTTTTAGCATGGTACACATTGCTATGGGAATGGAGGCACGTGAAAAGTGTGCACGCTGTCACTGGCAGATGTGCACCCTTCACCAAGCACGGCCACATGCTCAAGGGAAGGAGGGACTGAAAACTTTCCGAGAAACAGACATTATTAGCTCCTTACTGTCAGTTCAAATGCATGTATTTCACACATTAAAGGACCGAGAAAAAAAAGAAAACTCATGGAAGAATGAAGGTAATATGTACTATTTAATTTGCCTTTTCCATACTTCTCTTTTAAGAAAATGCAGTCTTCTACTTATCTTCCTTGCTTGGCCAGCTGCATGAGAGTGGATTTACAAAATACCCTTTGATGAACTTCAAGTAGAAGGTTGCAAAATGTTCTTACAATTGGATGGAAATACTTTTAACGTCTAGAAAAATATTTTTACAACCAAGTCCAGGAACCAAATGACCTTTATCAAACATTGGCAGAACAGCAGTAGGGGTGAGTGTGTTTGTGTGTGTGTTTGGGAAGGAAAGAGGTGTAGTCAATGAATCCTGCTTGAAATCCATGAAACCCAATTATATCAGTGAAGCCCAGTAAAGTCTTTAGGGGAATGGAATCTTAATACTAAATGCAAACCATTTTAAAGGGTAAAAAACAAGTTATTGTCAAAAAAAAGGACACGGGAAACTGGACACTGTCATGTGAGAAATTTTAAACCCAAAAAAATACCGCTTTTCAAAAATATTGTGCAGTGTGAAAAGAGTGCTGTTAATATTGATTTCAAGAATGACATGGGAAAACACCAATTATTTCAATGGCATGCTTGGGAGATACCTTTAAGCTGCATGTGGTGTTATGGAACATTACAATTTTCACAGACAGTATTCATAATTCATTTTTTAACTATTACATTTTGCTTGGCTTAAATACAACAGCAACCCATATAACTTTTTATATCCTATATAATCATTCTTTGTGTCCTAATAACAGGAGCTCCTGTCTGTGTGTTTTATAAACAAAATGCCCCCTTTACTGTTTTTCAGAGCGGCTCCCCGTGATCACGTGACTGCTCTCGTCTCTCTCTCTCCTCTCCTCCTCCCATCCCAGCTGACGTCAGCTGTGTAATCTTGGCCCCTCCCGCTGCAGCTATGCAGAGGAGAGAGCTGACTGGTCACGTGATCACCAGGAATCACAATGAAATACGGTAAAGAGGGCATTCTTTTGTAAAACACACAGACAGGAGCACTTGTCATTAGGACACAGAGAGGGTTATATGAAGTAGTGAAAATGGGTTAACAACCATTTTAAGCATAGTTTGTTAAAGTAGATGTAAATTCAACCACTAAAGCTTCACATGATAATATCACTTGGATATACTGGTACAAAGGTTCTAGTTTGGGCACTTCTGTGCTGATGCACATTGCCCACTAATATGTGGACCTAGTTACCATTTAAACAAGACCTACTATGTAAATGGAAGGTCTGCTATATTGAAAGCCTCTCACTATTCAAAGTTGAATTGCCTGCAAAATGAATTAAAAAATAAAATAAAATAAAGTTTCTAAAAAAAGGAAAAATAAATGTACCTTAGCTCTAGCTTTCAGCACTTCCAGAAGGCATGAGGGATATCACCGTGCATAGATAGATGGGTGCTCATAATCCTGCAAGAATCATGTATTGCTTTACAATAAGGAAACAACTCCAGACAGCAGCAATGACAAAACATGCCCTGTGAAAAAAAGAAATGCAGCCTAAATCATTGAAGTGCATGTGGAAAGGCACAGGTTGTAAAGAGATTGCAAGGCATCAGCAGCATTCAGGCCGTGTACACACGGTCGGTCAAAACTGATGAAAACGAACTGAAGGACCGTTTCATCGGTCCAAACCGATGGTCTGTAGGCCCCATCGGTCAGTTATCCTTCGGTCAAAAAAAAGAGAACTTGCTTTAAAATTGAACCGATGGACGCCTAACCGATAGGTCAAAACCGACGGTTAGTATGCAAAAGTATCGGTTAAAAACCCGCGCATGCTCAGAATCAAGTCGACGCATGCTTGGAAGCA
The DNA here is from genome assembly GCF_905171775.1 of Rana temporaria. Classification (NCBI taxonomy): domain Eukaryota; kingdom Metazoa; phylum Chordata; class Amphibia; order Anura; family Ranidae; genus Rana; species Rana temporaria. The sequence continues at coordinate 275,512,234 of NC_053489.1, forward strand.
TTGAACTTCGTTTTTTTCAGCACATTTTTTTTTTTTTTACGTCACCGCGTTGGACTTTTTTTTTTCCCCCACTTCAGACTTAACCAAAAACAGAAAGAAGGTAGCGAGACTTGCCCGCCATTCATTTACCCGCCACGTCTCCTTCATGGTTTCGCATCATATGTGTTTTTTTTTTTTATTTATTTTTTTAAAAAAAATCCTTGTTATATTTATCTTTATATATATTTATCTTTATAATTATTTTCTTTTCATTTCTTATTTCTTTTATTTTATTTCTTTACTTATTGTTTCTTATGTTTTTTTTTTTCTTTCCTTTTTTAAATCTCGGAATAGAGAGAGCAAAAGGGGTTGTTAGTACATCTGTGTCTTTTGGAAAACTAGTTCCCTTCCCTCCTCCCCTTCCCAACCCCTCCCTTCTCCTATCCTGTCCCCTTTCTCCCCCCCCCATCCATCGCCCTGGCCTCTCTTTTATCCCCAGATTTCACCTGCTCTAGTCCTTATGGGTGCTACCTCATGTCATTTATATTGTATTGTGTTAAACGTCCATCATCTCTGCATATTCCATCGTGGACTTAAACCCTTTCCAATCTTTCCATTTCTCTTCAAATTCCGCCCAATTTCTTTCATCTCTAAATCTCAGATATTCCATACTATAAATTTCATCGCGTTGGACTTGATCGGTTTTTTAACTGATGTTGTGTAGGCACATCAGACCATCAATCAGCTTCATCGGTTAACCGATGACAATGGTCCTTCGGACCATTCTCATCGGATGGACCGACCGTGTGTACGCGGCCTCAGATGTAGCAAAGGATGAAAAAGCTAAAAGTCTTTTCCTCACCTAAATTCTGTAAGATACGCTGAATTTTGTTACCTACAGTACATTCAGTATGGGTTTACGTTAAAGACCTGCCATAACCCTACATTCATGTCTCCCCATCCCTTATGCATTCTCTATGCTTTCCCCATTCCAGTTAAAGCACATTGTCAGTATAGCTCCGGGAAACTATGCCTTTTCTTTTGAGGGGGCTGTCTTATTCAAAAGCCTACTTATTGGCCCTTCTAAGCCAGCTGACCTAAATTTAAAGGCCAGGCAATACATTTTAGTTACTATAATGATTTCCCACATTATTTTGCTGATTCTGCAAACCATGAAAATTTAACTAATAGTAGTGGTGCACCCAAACCTTATCTCTAGGCAGCAATATAACAGAGTGTCTACACAAATTAAGGAAACCAGTTCACTGCGCTAGGTGATATTAATTATGCAATAATATATTAATTGAAATGTGACAGTCCCAATAAAGTGATGTTCACAGGTGCTCGTGCTCCTTGGTGCTCAAACTGGGTGCCCCATATAGATGTACACTCACCCCTCAGTATTGACCAACTATCTCTACTATGGTCAATCAAGCATGTGGGGAGACCCCTTGAGATATCCGTTTCTGGCTGCCATTAAAGTGGATATGTAAAGGTGCCTATATCCTGGAACAACAAGTAATTTGTTTATTGGAAATCGGCCGACAATGGATGTGGATATCATTAAACGATATCATCAAAGTTTCACACCCGGGTGCCAGGACATACTTTATTATTTTCCAAAATTACATACAACCAGGTAAAGAGTACATGCTTAGTAATTCCAGATAACATTCCCAATACAGTAAAACCTTGGTTTGAGAGTAACTTGATTTGAAAGTGTTTTGCCAGACAAGCAACATTTTTTAATACATTTTGACATGATATTCAAGCAAAGTCTTGATATAAGAGTAGCGTCATGTCACCACTGAGTATAAAATAGAAGAGGCGCCTTTAAGTGTACCAATATGGTTACATTTAATGAAGGTACAACATTTAGAAACTCACATGGTTGATGATTAAAACACATCTAAGTATGTAGGTATCCAGGGTAAAGCTGTCCACATAGACCATTCTCCTTACCGTTATTGATGTCATCCCTTCCACGAGTGGTTCAAGCCTCGCTTTCAGATCACTCTACTGCAGGGTAGTCATCCGGTCACGATTGCAGACTGATAGTGATGAGAGCTGGCGGTGAGGAGGGTGGTCTATGTGGATCGCTGTACCTCGGATGCCTGCATACTTAGATGTGCCTCTTTTAATCATCAACCATGTGAGTTGCTAAATGTTGTACCTTCATTATATGTAACCATATTGCTACACTAAGGCCCCGTACACACGGTCGGACCGAACCGATGAGAATGAACCGAAGTTCAGTTTCATCGGACCAAACCGACCGTGTGTATAAGCCATCGGTCTGTTTTCCTTCAGTCCAAAATTTTAAAACATGCTTCAAAACCGAACCGATGGACCGCTGCCCGATCGGACCAAACCGATGGTTAGTACAGAAAAGCATCAGTTCAAAACCCGCGCATGCTCAGAATCAAGTCGACGCATGCTTGGAAGCATTGAACTTCGATTTTTTCAGCACGTCGTGTGTTTTACGTCACCGCGTTCTGACCCGATCGGATTTTGAACTGATGGTGTGTACACACATCAGACCATCAGGCCACTTCAGCGGTGAACCGATGAAAACGGTCCGTCAGACCGGTCTGACCGTGTGTATGGGGCCTTAGAGGTGCCTCTCTTCTCTTTTATACTCATGGTTACACAACTTATCACATTGCTATAATCTTTTTATATGGACTATAAACTGAAGGACCTATGAATAAATGGTTGTGGAACAAATCATTTGAGTTTCCATTATTTCTTATGGGAGAATTTGCTTTCATATACAAGTGTTTTGGATTACAAGCATGCTTCCGAAATAAATAATGTTTGCAATCCAAGGTTTTACTGTATAGACAAAAATAACCAATCCAACTATGAGCCAAGAGGAGAAAGAGAGCATCTTGGTATTGGGTGTGAACACAAGTACCCCATGTGTAATACCTCTACCAGAGGGTCACGGGTGTGTCCCTGAAGAGGGTGTACATGTTAGAACATATGGTCCTACATTTAACATGTCTCCTCGATATTCTCCTGGGTCTTGGAGTATGAAGAGCATCAGAAACAGAAACACAGCAGCGTGTTTTAATCTTGAGGGACGGGGATCACTGTTTCTGGAGTCAGTCAGTAGTGAATTGAGACATGATGAAATGACTGAGTTTTGCATTTGTTAACAAACTCAGCTCTTGTGTATGAATTAAGTTTGGCTTTTTGGTTCAAGTTCTATTTATGTATCCTTGTTTTATTATATATTTATGAAACAAGTTCTACAGTGCCTAAAATGTGTGCGCTTACCTAGTTTAATAATACCTAATATAAAATTGGTCTTTATGGAAATTGCAAGTCTACCTTTGGGGAAAAAAATGAATACTTGCATTTGCAAATTAAAAAGACACTATTCTTTGTAATGTTCCCCTGTAGCAGTTGGCAGAAAGGATTATGGCTTATGGAAAGTGGGTATATAAGGGGTTTGGGGACTTTAAATGAGGCTTGTGACATACTATAGTCATATGCCTCCATCCCTAAATCTGAAATTCAAAAGGAAAAGGTTTGGGGCTTTAAATGAAGCATGTGACACATAGCTGGTAAAGTGGCCAAATGCATGATGGCACATTTATACTTTCATGTATATACAGATATCATGATGGCATATTATAATTATAATTCATAAATATATATATATATATATACACACAGATTTTGTGAAAAACACAACATAAAATATATGGCATAATAAAATCATTAATGATTGCAGAATGTTTATAATAATCTAAGCTGTAAACGAATGATTATAATGCATCTAAAAAAGCTTGATGCTTGCGTTTTGTGGAATTCACTTCACTTCTTCAGGAGCGGATGCAACGTGCATATAAGTCAGATAATGATTCAGCATGAGGTGTTGCAAATTAAGGGCTGCCAGGGATGTGTCTGTCCCGGGAGATGAGGCAGTGGCCCGTGGAAAACCAAGGTACACATGTGCAAACCCCCAGAGGGATATGGGTCTCTGTGTCATAGTAGTTATAAACGAGTTTATGGAAGAATTTTGGTGTTTAAGAATCAAGTACATCTATCATAATAGAAATGTTTAGGATTTTATTGCTGTTCTTGTTTTAAAAATGTTATATTCCTGGGTGGCTCTATCTTGAATAACTGTGAGTTATCAGAGATGTGTCAAAATTCCTTATCTCTATAATTTGTCTGGATCAGTGACACATAAAGTTTTGAAGCCTGATAAGCAGTGATTTTCATAAAGAGGGGTAGCAAATAGCATGCTTCATACTTCTCTAATGGCAGATATCTTTAAACATTGTAGGTTTTTTACTAGGTTGGTTCCACAACTTTAAAAATAAACACTTAAAGGAGAAGTCCAGCCTGAGAATTTTTGGCTGGGCTTCACCTATGGGTTGCAGTAGTTCAATTCGTTTTGCACTCCTGTGACCCGTTTTCAGCGGAGAGCGGTCTGAAGTCCACTCTCCACTAACGTCACTCCCATCAGTCGAGGCAGCACATCATCCAGACTTCCAAGTCTGGATCCGCCAGCTGCCTTGATTGATGCCAGTCTCAGCGTCTCAGCGAGCCTCTGAGCCGCTGAGACAGCCGCTCCCTGCCCCTCCACAGCTCAGCGCTCCAATGAGCGCGGAGAAGTAGAGCAGAAGCGATTCTGTCTGACAGTCAGCAGAAGCGACGCTTGGGGAGTGAGAACCGAGTGAGAACCGACCCATCAGCGGTGTTCGGTGGCTTGGTTCTCAGTGCAGAGACACCGGGGGATAGATGCAGCATCAATCTGATGCTACATCCACCTAGGTAAGTATGATTAGCCAAACCCCCCCCCCAAACTTCTCTTTTTATATATGGGACACCCATACATCTTGCTTGCATATTAGACACGTGGAGACTGGCATGTTATAACCCCTTCTTGTCCAAGCCCTCTTTCAGCAGTTTTCAGCACTGTGATACAGTTACGTACCTGCAAGATGAGCCTGACGTGCAGTGGGAGTTGCAACATTGGCCACAAAAGCTTGATTGTGTATGGGTGCCTGGTTCATCTATGGTGTTTTAAGTTCAGCTGGTGCAGCAGGAAACAGGAAGCAGGCCGGTAGGTGCAGGGATGAGGAGACAATGAATACGTAGTCAGACAAGCCGTGTTTGGTAACAGATGATTAGATGTAGGTATAAACTACTGGCAGAGAATGGTCAGGATACAGGCAAAGTTCCGCAACAGGATATCATGCAGTGTAGAGATAAGCGTGGTTACAAGGCAGGCCGGGGCCAGGGTAACAGAGATGAATCGTAATCAAACAAGCCTGGTCAAACAAAGGTAACAGATCGGATCACAGAAACAGAAAGTCACAGGAACAGGTATGAGCTGCAGATCAGACAGCAAAGACACAGCATTGCTGAGGTGTTTAAATTAGGCAGCCATCACAGCCAATCACAGAAATCGGTCTGCACTATGTTAACCCTTATGCCGCGTACACACGATCATTTTTCGTCATGTAAAAAACAAAGTTTTTTAAAAAATGTAATTTAAAACAATCGTGTGTGGGCTTCACATAATTTTTCAGATTCTGAAAAACGACCAAAAAAAAATTCGAACATGATGCATTTTTTTAACGACGTTTTAAACTATGTATTTTTTCGGGTTGAAAAAAAAGATCGTGTGTGGGCTTAAACGACGTGAAAAACCCACGCATGCTCAGAAGCAAGTTATGAGATGGGAGCGCTCGTTCTGGTAAAACTACCGTTCATAATGGAGTAAGCACATTCATCACGCTGTAACAGACAGAAAAGCGCAAACCGTCTTTTACTAACACAAAACCAGCTAAAGCAGCCCAAAGGGTGGTGCCATCCGAATGGAACTTGCCCTTTAGGTAGCAGATCCATGACAGATGCTTTGACTGACCATTACTACTGCCACATCTTTGCACCTGATTTCCTCACTACATATCACATTTCTTGAGACCTTAAAAGGCCAGGCCAACATAAACACCTACAAAATGTGTATATAAACTTGCGCTTAGGCTCTAAGCAAGGCTGCTGCCCCCTAAATCCTACCCCTCAAAGGTGGTAGGTGAAAAGAATGTAAATATGAGAACAGGGGTGGTGGCGCTGCCTGTACCTTACACCCCTATAACCAAGTGTAGGTGATAATGTGAAGTGATTGACTGGTGATCAATAGTATTAAAGATAAAGTGTCAATGAATATGATTGAAAATACAGCAAAGGTACAACCACTATGATCAATAATTTGCAGTATAATTATAGAAACTGATTAATTGCAGTGTCAATAAGTGATATTAATAATAATCAATATGCAAAAAATAAGTGCAAACTGTATGGGATAAATCCCCAGGCTGAAAGCCTGTATATGATGTGATATAGGGTCTACTCACACCTGCCCCAATACCACTATCAATTTACAAAAATAAGTGAAAAGAATAAAAAGTGAAAATAACCCATGCCGCAGCCTGAACTTGTAACAAATAGTCCAAACAAATCAGTTCCAAAAATTTACGAGCATATCACAAATTAGTGGAATAGGAAGGACAAATGCAATAGTCTCTAGGTCATCTATTGGATGCAAGTATCTGATGGGTTCAGGCCACAGGACTTAGATAGAGCTTCTTATGGTGGGAGGTGTGCTCCTATACACAATAACTTGCAGTGATCCCGGTGCTCCCCTCAGGGGTCCCCACTCACCAGATGTAGCTCCCCGCCAGCGGTCACAGGCGTGTAATACAGGTTTCCCGACCACTGCTCCAGTAGTATGCTTAAAAGGTCTCCTGTTGTCCGCTCCAATGTTTGGACAGGCCCGCAGATTCCACTAGTCCCTGAGTAGAAAAAATGCTCCAATAGTGTAGTAGTATTAAAAATAAAATGTATTACAGCCAGCGGTTAAGAAAAAGTTACCGCACTCCACACAGTGGAGTGGCTAATACACAGCAGTAGCAGACAAAAAGTATGTAAAAACAAAATTAATTAAATAGAATAAAAAGCGAGCTTAAGTGCATAAGCACTGAGTAGCTCACCGGGTATGCAAAGCGTGTCTGGCGGTGGTTTGCAGCGTGCGCTCCATCTGCGTTCCACCTGACGCTGACCCGGAAATGACGTAATGTGCAAGTTCCGCCTGACACGCGTTTCGTGATGTCGTTTTCAAAGGTGTTGTCTATAAACAGGATATTTCAAAAACAACATCAGAGTATCTAGAATTACATTACAAAACAAATTCTGCTACTGGCCCTTGGGCTACCACATACAGTATAAGAAACTTTTTTGCAGCCTTGCCACATATAGGGGCGTACAATCCAAGGACCACCTTTAAGCTTTCTAGGGGCAAAAAATAGTCATCTAATTTCTTGATTATCACATTTTTGGAGGCCCTGGAGCACCAAGACAGGAGAAACATCCAAATAATGTCCACCGTATGCAGAGTAAACACCCTAAGATAATTTTTAAGATAGTATAGTATAGTAAGTCTTTTGAAAAAAAATTTTTTACACAAGTTGTCAATCTCATAAGATATTTTCCACTCACAGTATGGGTATACTCAGAATTTAAGCCCAAAACACAGTCTGCATTCCCCCTGCACATAGGTTACCACATGTGAGACCTTTCAATGTTTGGACTGATTATGTACCTGACATTGCATTATGATACATAAGTGTAGCGCTTAAAATGATATAGTGAGTATCAAAATACCATATTGTGTGTAATAAAATAAAACACATAAAACATTAATAAATGTTAAATACAAAACATAAACATGTGTAAGTCCCTTTGGGTGAAGAGAACGATGCCAACCTGGCAAATAGTCTATTGCACCTAATGTGATATCAAGTGAAGTACAAGGTCCAATAAGGCTCAGTGTTATGATGATTGGATATGTATAACGAAATTCATCATCATCCACACATCCTTCAGGTGAGTGAATAAATATAAAATACGTGACTTCTATATCGTGACAGTCCCACCACCGATAGAAGTGCAGGCTTACCGGAACTGATTGACCACTGAAGGCGTATGCCAAAAGAGGTCGATCAAGGCTTTATATGACTCCACTGTCGCCCCATTTGCATGCAAGAGCTCTTTACTTCCAGCCAAATGTAAGTTTGTCAGCTGTGAATAAATACGTATTTTTTTACCATACGGAGTTACGCTATGTGGCCACCCCTTTTTTCTTTTCTTTACGCACCATTATCATACTGAGCTAATTGGTCTCGGGAGTCCACCACCAGCACAGCTTCCAGCTCGTTCCTGGGGACCCATTCCATCCAAAGATACTTCAACCAATTGGGCCTATGCTTCCTGCCAAGGATCGTTTTTTGACATCTGTCATATAAAGCCTTGATCGACCTCTTTTGGCATACGCCATCAGTGGTCAATCAGTTCCGGTAAGCCTGCACTTCTATCGGTGGTGGGACTGTCACGATATAGAAGTCACGTATTTTATTTTTATTCACTCACCTGAAGATTGTGTGGATGATGATGAATTTCGTTATACATATCCAATCATCATAACACTGAGCCTTATTGGACCTTGTACTTCACTTGATATCACATTAGGTGCAATAGACTATTTGCCAGGTTGGCACCGTTCTCTTCACCCAAAGGGACTTACACATGTTTATGTTTTGTGTTTAACATTTATTAATGTTTTATGTGTTTTATTTTATTACACACAATATGGTATTTTGATACTCACTATATCATTTTAAGCGCTACACTTATGTATCCTTTTGTTATTTTGATTTTTTGAACAAGCCGTGTTAGCAGCTACCATTACCGCATAATTGGCAGCGCAGGGTATTCACTCTTTTTTTGACATTGCATTATGTGCACCACAAAAATCAACCAATATTGTATAATAAACAGTGTTCTGTAATTGAAACCTCTGTAATGGTGGTCAGAAAAACCTACCTGTACCTTCTCTTAAAGCAGTCCCCATTCCTATAATCCAAGCAAGCCTAGACTACTGGTTTGTAGCTGCCCCCAAGAATGCTATATTTACTGGCTAGGATATACAAGAAGCTAAACGAAGGGTGAACAAAGAGTTCATTTGGTTCCAGGAGTGTGATTGTCTGCAGAGAATGCCTGGGATTGGTGTCTCGAAGGAACATAGTTAGGCATAGATGGCTGTTTGTGAACAAATGCCAGAAGGCAAGTGGTTGATCTGGATTTTTTTAAAGCAACAGCTAAAATTTAGCAGCTCCCTTTGTAACTGTCTTAACTTAACTAAAGTATAGCTTGATGTGGCCCTATATGAACAAAGCAAGCAGGGAGGGGAGATACACGACTCTGACTAATTTATATGTGTGTGTAATTTGAATTCCAGCTATTCAATTCTGTATACTTACTTTTTTTTTAGGAAAGCGGTTAATGCTAGTCTGATAAACATGGGGAATGGAGACTAGAGCATTAATGGCTGCTGGAAATAATATAAAACATTTGTATATTTGTATGTATTGTTTGAATTTTTTTGAGAGTTTGTGTGTGTGTATTGTAGCATTACAAAGAGGCAGCAAGCAAGCTACCATTGATGACTTCCTTCTGTAAATACTAATTGACTGGCTCTATATTGGGATAATTTGATAGAATTTATCAAAACTGGAACAGCCAGAATCTGGAGCAGCTGTGTCTAACAACCGACTGGCGCCTATCTTTAGCTTGCTCAGTTAAGCTCTGAAAAGTAAAAACAGCAGTTGATTGGTTGACATGCACAACTGCTCCAGATTTTGGCTGCTCCTTCTGAGTCACTGGCTCAGAACTGGTATGCAGATAAGGAAAGTGAGAAGTGCTTGTTTGCATACTTTACTCCAGATCAGTTGTTCTCATTTGTTCCTAGCAAGAGACTCCTTTAAATGTCCAGCACCACATTTTTCCCCCCAAATGTTTCTTGTGTTTTACTTTTTCCGTTGCAATGTAAAATATTATGAGACATGTCTTTCTTAAATTCTTGAAGCTACTTATTAGAAATACATTTTATGTTTTTCATTACGTTTTAAATTAAAAAAAAATTACATAACTTTAAAATAAATGTTTTACACATTTGTTAGCAGTGCATAGAACGTGATTTTTGTTGCATAGCAACCATCCTTAATTTTTCTTTTTCCTTATGGGCACTAAAAAGCCAGAGTAAATGCTTACAGTCATCATATCTGTAGGCTAAATGTAGCAATATTACCATTCAGCCTGAGGTGTAACTTAACTGTATTCATCATTATGCTGTGTTTACAGCGCTGGAAATGTAATATTTGTATGACTTGAGGCAAAATTATTATTCACTTTCCTGAAAAGTACATTTTTTTTTATGTGAAACCAGCCAGCATCATTGTGCTTCAGTCCCTTTGAAATGATCTTATTAAGCAAAAGTTGTACCGCAGGGCATTCTATGAACTGTATAGTGGCTCTTATATACATGGTCTCCACTGTTGGAAATATTAGAATTGGCAAAATAATCAAAATGCATTTGACTTGTGTAACTTGTCTCTGAAAGCTTAGCAGCATATATTTTCTTTGAAAATCGTGAACTATCTATTTTCACATGCTTGCACAGACCCTCCATGCTTTTACAGACCCTCCTTAAAGAGGAGTTCCAGTCGTTTTTGTGTTTACTAAAAGACAGCAGCCACCAAATGTACAGCTGCTGACTTTATATAAACACACACTCACCTGTTCCATGATCCATCACAAGTGTGGGCACCTGGCTGTGACAGCTTGCGGCTCCACAGCCAGGTGCGCACTGTGAATGCGCAAGTCGCGTTGTGCCTCCTCAATGGCCAGGCAATCTTATGGGACCTGTGACGTGTTCCAGAAGATTGCAGAGAGGGAGGGGGAGAAGAGAACTTTCGCTCAAGTTGTCTAGGCCCGAGCGGAAGTGGGAGCTGGGTACCTGTCAAAACTAGGTACCCACTCCCCCCCCAAAAAAATAACATGCCAAATGTGGCATGTAAGGGGGTGAGAAGTCCTTAAAGCGGAACTTTTACTTTTGGGAGGGACGCGGCTTTAACCCTCCTCTTATGTTAGCTTTCTGTTACTATCCATGATGTTAACGGGTCGGTTTTGACCGTGTCTTAAATCAGCCATAAAATACCCTTTGAACAATTATTTATCATCCAATTTGTTTCTTACCTCTTGGTTACCTTGTTTGGTTTTAATATTTTTGGTGTGACCCCTTAGACCTTTCTTTTGATAGCATACCTCTCATTTTCAAATTAAAAAAATGGTAAAATAAACCTCAATAGAATAGAAATGTATTGGTCCTATGTTTCTTTACTTTATTTAGAGAAGCAGACAAGCAGGCAAAGAGATAGGCCCCTCCCTAACTACAGCTCACAGGGTTGAGAGGTGATTGGCTGTCAGTATTACTAAGCAGAGAGAGTGTTCTATAATCCTATTTTATAACTGGGTCAGAATTGACCCTAACACCATAAACGTCTTAATTTTCACCACAGTATTTTATAATTTAGTGAAAAGGATTCTTTTTCTATTACATTGTTTAAATATAGGTTCCTGATAAAGTAAAAAAATCTTGATGCAATAAACAAATTTATGTGATACTTATAGACATTCAAAACCTGAAAACGGGTCGGTTCTGACCCTAACACAAGAGGAGGGTTAACGTGTTATGAAGCTTAGGGTGGTACAAACCAACATAAGCTTTTTGATTAAATACAGTAATATCTTTCTATTATATCACATGCCAAGAAAATACGACTTTAAGTGTATGTAAACCTTAACAATTTGCTCCTCCTTTTTGCTCCCTTAGTAAATATACCATTGGAACTGTTTTGTTGTACAGTATCTGTTTCATAACTGTAAAATAATACTCATTGTGTCCTGTGTACTATGCAATCTTTTTGCAAGCAATCTAATCAGACTTCCTAGTCCTTCCCTTGGAATATGAAACACCTAGGCCCGGATTCACAGACAGCAGGCGCACATTACGCCGCTGCAGCGCATCCCCCTGTGCGCTACGCCAACGCAGCGCAGAGAGGCAAGCACTGCATTCAGCAAGCTGTTGCTCCCAACGCTGCGTCGGCGTGTCGTAGATTTCGAAGGCGCAGGCCGGCGTAGGTGGAAGTGGGTGTGACCCCATGCAAATGATGGTCCGAGTGTGGTGCAGTGTTTTACGCCCGGCGTATCATGAATGGCGCATGCGCCATGACGTGGACGCATGTTCAGCGTCCCTCTGCGCATGCTCACAACTACGCAGGCATAACCCCCTAAGATACGCCGGCCCACTGCGTACGCCGAGAGCATAAGTACGCCCAGCCATACGCCCGTCCAGCGCAAAAGTACACCAGCTTGTCTTCCCTAGGGCAGAGGTACTTTTGTTGTCTGAGCCATGTCAGATACTGAGGTGGACAGGGAGAGGAGAAAGAAAACATTTTCAGCGGAAGAGAGGGCGATCCTGACCTCAGCAATATCCAAATATGATGCCTACCTCCATGGTGCACAGAGCGCCAGGACCAGCAAGGCCAGGAAGCAGGAGATCTTCCAGAAGATCACCCTGGAGATCAATGCCCTTGGGCATGAAACCAGGACCTGCAAAGATATTCAGAAAAAGATCAATGACATGCGTCGGCGTGTCAGGGAGAAGCTGGCCAAGGTGAGAAGGCACCTCAGAGGCATGGGAGGTGGACCAGCTTCTTCTCTCAAGTTGACACCTGAGGAGGAGGTGATTGCCAGCTGTCTGGAGCAGGAGCAGGTGGAGGGCCTGGAGGGCTTTGACTCCAGTGACCAGGACTTGAGGAGAGGTAAGTGTGTTTTATCCCTCATCCGGTGTGGAGCATGTGAGGGGGTGGAAGGGAACATGTGACAAGTGTGTGGGTCCACCAACATGTGAATGCTTTGTGTCATCCACAGATGTGCTGGAGGGAGCTGGGCCATCGTCTGCCTGTGTCCAACCCACGCCATCCCCGGAACATCAGCCTCAGCCTGACCCCCTGGGAAGCCATGAAAGATCGGTGGAGGGGAGTGCCCACACCTCTGCTCTAGAGGTAGTTCTTGAGGAGCAGGTGGATCTCCATGTGGATGAATGCCTCTACCTTGAGGAGGCTTCCATCTTCCCCGGACCCTCTGAGACCTCCACGCCCATCAGGGGAACCCCCTCAAGGGCTACCCCATCCAGGGGAACACCCTCAAGGGCTACCCCATCCAGGAGAACCCCCTAAAGGGCTACCCCATCCAGGGGAACCCCCTCAAGGGCTACCCCGTCCAGACGGACACAACCGGCTACTTCCCCTAGGAAGGCTCTGGCCAAGACTAGGGGTGTAGCCGGATCCCTCCAAGAAGGGCTTGAGAGGGAGCAGGCACGGCAGACTAGGCATGTACAAAAGGGAAAAATTTGTTTTTTTTCGTTTCGTTTTAATTCGTTATTTAATTAATTTCGTTAAGTTAGATTCGTTACATGTGTTAAATTCGTTTTCGGAATTCGTTAGTTTTCGACCGAATTCGAAAAACCCGGTCGAATTCGAAAATATTTTGACTGGATTCGATAATATTTCGACTGGATTCGATAATATTTCAATCGGATTCGAAAACAAATTCTATTCGAATCGAATTTGAAAACAATTTGATTCGAAAACAAATTCGAATGAAAATTGAAAGCAAATTTGAATCAAAATCTAAAAAATATAAATCGATTTCTAAAAAATAATACAATAAAATAGAATATAAAATAATAAAACAAGAGAATGAAAATCAAAGAATAGTAAAGAACAGAATGGAATTTAATAGAATGTAATCAAATACAATAGAATATGACCTGGCTTCTTCTATCCATCTTCTATCTATCTTCCATTTTCTGAAATTCGAAATTCATATAGAATGAACTCAAATTCGAATAGAAAAATATTAGAAGAGTAGAATAATTATTTTATATTTTATTCTACTCTATTCTACTCTATTCTAATATTTTTCTATTTGAATTTGAGTTCATTCTATATGAATTTCGAATTTCAGAAGATGGTTATGGGCCAGATCCACAGAGCGAGTACGCCGGCTTATCTACTGATACGCCGGCGTACTTTCAAATTACCCGCGTCGTATCTCTGTTTTGAATCCTCAAAACAAGATACAACGGCATCTGGGTTAGATCCGACAGGCGTACGTCTTCGTACGCCTTCGGATTTAAGTTGCAATTCTTCTGCGTCCGCTGGGTGGCGTTCACGTCGTTTTCCGCGTTGAGTATGCAAGTTAGCTATTTCCGACGATCCACATACGTACGAGCGGCCGTCGCATTCTTTTACATCGTTTCCATTCGGCTTTTTCCGGCGTATAGTTAAAGCTGCTATTTCATGGCCTATAGTTACACCTGCTATGTTAAGTATGGCCGTTGTTCCCGCGTTTAATTTGCGTAAGTCGTCTGTGAATCGGGATGGACGTAATTTACGTCCACGTCAAAACAATGACGTCCTTGCGACGTCATTTAGCGCAATGCACGGCGGGAAATTTAGGAACGGAGCATGCGCAGTTCGTTCGGCGCAGGGACGCGCTTCATTTAAATGAAACACGCCCCCTACTTGCCGCATTTGAATTCTGCGTCGTTACACCGCTTGAGATACACTGCGCCGCCGTAACTTAGATCGCAAAATCTTTATGGATTCGATTTAAAGCCAGGTAAGGTACGGCGGCGTAGCGTATCTCTGAGGCCCCATACACACGACCGAGTTTCTCGGCAGAATTCAGCCAGAAACTCGGTCCGAGCCGTATTCTGCCGAGAAACACCGTCGTGTGTACACTTTTCAGTGAGGAAGGGCCAAATAGAGAACATGTTTTCTATTTTCTCGTTAGTCAATGGGAAAAGTCGGCCCGCTGAGATCCTCGGCGGCTTCAACACTGAACTCGACTAAGAACTCGATGTGTTTGGCATGTCGAGTTCCTCGGTCGTGTGAACGGGGCCTTATACGCTGCGCGGGTGCAGATCTCTGTGGATCTGCCCCTATATATACAAATGTAATTATATATATATTTTTTTATATATGTTTTGGGATATACTCGCCGTATAAGACTAACCCCTTCCTTCTAGTCTTTCTGGAAGCTGAGGGGTAGCCGGAACAACCGCTGACAGAAACAACCGCTGACAGAAACAGGCTTTTTTCAAATCTCACTGTGCCATTACATTACATGCCTCACTGTGCCATTACATTACATGCCCCACTGTGCCATTACATTACATGCCCCACTGTGCCATTACATTACATGCCCCACTGTGCCATTACATTACATGCCCCCACTGTGCCATTACATTACATGCCCCCACTGTGCCATCACTTGCCCCCACAGTGCCATCGCTTGCCCCCACAGTGCCATCACTTGCCCCCACTGTGCCATCACTTGCCCCCACTGTGCCATCATTTGCCCCCACTTTCCCCCCCACTGTGCCATCACTCACGTTTTGCAGCTTCTGGCTTCCAGGCCGGTGACAGTCTCCGTCTGCTGCGAGCGTCCATGATTTGAAAGCCACGCCTTCTTCTCAGACTGTCCTGTGATAGGCGGAACACAAATCTTCCCAGCAGCGTCTCTGTTCTGTGTTCCGCCTATCACGGATGTCCTCTCGTCTGAGGATGAGAAGGCATCCGTGATAGGCGGAACACAGAACAGAGGCGCTGCTGGGAAGATTTGTGTTCCGCCTATCACAGGACAGTCTTAGAAGAAGGTGCGGCTTTCAAATCATGGACGCCTGCAGCAGCACGGAGACTGTCACCGGCGTATAAGACGACCCCCGACTTTGGATGCATTTTTTTGCATCCAAAAAGTCGTCTTATATGCCGGAAAATACGGTATATATATATATATATATATATATATAATTACATTTATATATACAACCATATTCTGAAATGCGAAATTCATATAGAATTAACTCAAATTCGAATAGAAAAATATTAGAAGAGTAGAATAATAATATATATATATATATTTATATATATAAATATCTTTTTTTCTGCTCTATTCTAATATTTTTCTATTCGAATTTGAGTTAATTCTATATGAATTTCGAATTTCAGAAAATGGAAGATAGATAGAAGGTAAATAGAAGAAGCCAGGTCATATTCTATTGTATTTGATTGCATTCTATTAAATTCCATTCTGTTCTTTACTATTCTTTGATTTTCATTCCATTGTTTTATTATTTTATATTCTATTTTATTGTATTCTTTTTTAGAAATCGATTTATATTTTTTAGATTTTTATTCAAATTTGCTTTCAATTTTCATTCGAATTTGTTTTCGAATCAAATTGTTTTCTAATTCGATTCGAATAGAATTTGTTTTTGAATTCGATTCGAATAGAATTTGTTTTTGAATTCGATCGAATTTGATCCGCAGGTTTTTCGATTAGAAAACGTTTGTTCGGATTCGGTTAAATTCGTTAATATTACAATTCGGGAATTCGTATGCATCCGAATGTCCGAATAATGAAAAATTTGTCCGAATTTCGATTCGGAACGAAACAAAATGCACATGCCTACGGCAGATGCGCCACATGGCAGATATTGCCTGCGACCTGCACAGAGTGACTGACAGCCTGGCCTCCTTTGTTGGGTCCTCGGATATGCAGCAGTGCCTCACCCAACAGGCTGCACATACCCAGGCCAAATCAGACTGCCTGCAGGACGTGAATGCGAACTGCGCAGCCATGGCCACAAGCCTCTGCGACCAAAGCCAGACCCTCGATGCCATGCATCACCACATGTTAGCAGGGGGTCCCTCGTCATCTGTGGACCAGGGATCTGGGGGCGTGCAGGCCACCCAAGACCGGCACACCGCGGCTATTGTGGAGCTGAAGGCCACAGCATCAGGGATCCTGGCAGAGGCGAAGAGCCTGGGGGAGGTTGTGCAGGCCAACACTGCCACCATCCAGACGGAGGGTCGGCAGAACAGGCGCCTACAGCGATCAGACCAATGCCCGCCAGCTGCGGATGCAGGCAGATACCAACAGCGTTCTGACACGCATTGCCGTTGCATTGGAGGGGATGCAGGCAACATCTGCCATCAGATCCAGGAGCGACAGACCAGGGGATAAACCTCCTCATGATGCCCCACCCCCCCCACCCGAGTCGTCACCCAGACAATTGAGGAGCCGAATCCTTGGCACGGGGCCTGGCCCACGAGAGGGAAAATGACTGTCCTCTGGATGTTTACAGCTCAGAATATGAGCTTTATATATATTTTTTTTGGACATGATCCCTATTTATTTATTTTTGTCACTGCACACGGTCAGGAGTGCAGAAGTGGTGACTGGACACCAGTTTGCAGGGGCAGGGTTTGCCCGGTGCTACTACAGTGTGACTGGTGTGTGAGTGTGTGTATGTGTGTGTGTGTCACCTTGTTTCATCAGGGAGAGGTTATCCCCACGACCGTGTAAATGTGGTATGAATGGACAGCAACATCATTGGGGCCTTGGCGTGGCATTGCTGCTCCCATGTCCCGCGCAGTGGACTTGGGCTAAACCAATGTGAGCTGGATGTGGTGTGTGTGAGCTAGGGACCACAGTGGTGTGCATGCGTGCATTGTCCGTGTGCCATGATGAATGTGTGTGTTTAACGTGCAAAGATGCGTTCCACGAGGCAACTCCTGACTGCTGTTCCTTCAACAGACGGGGTAGCCTCGGGCAGGGGGGGACTGTGTGGCTCGGGGGTCAGGTCATCACAAATGTCAATCTCCAGGCCCTTTCTCATGGTGTAGTTGTGCAGCAAGCAACATGCACCGATGATCTAGCACACAAAGCTTGGGGAATACAATAGGGCCCCCCCGGACTTATCCAGGCATCGGAAACGGAACTTCAGGATGCTAAATGTGCGCTCCACCACTGCATGGTGCGTATGTGTGCCGCATTGTATGTTCTCTCGCCTCTGGTTTGGGGATTCCGGTATGGAGTCAGGAGATGGGGCCCAAGTGCGTATGCCGAGTCACCTGGAAGGGAAAAGACAGGAGGATGTTAGTCGTGCATGTACCCCTCGTGATGTCTGCATCATGGGGTCGGACAGTCATGCCTGACACCCATGTCACTCACCAACCAGCCAGCTGTCCCTGTACACGTCTGTTTGAATTCCGTTGGGATGGTGCTTTGATGGTATATGTAGCTGTCGTGGCTGGCACGGGGTGTTTGGCACGGACGTGCCATATGAGGCATTGGGCATCGGCTATCACCTGTACATTGATGGAATGCCAGTGCTTACAATTGCGGTACATGTGCTTTGTGGCACAAGGGGGCTGTAGTGCCACATGTGTGCAATCAATGGCCCTGACAGTGCATGGGAATCCGGCAATTCTGTAGAAATCCTGCATTGCCTTCTGCCGCAGGTGCTCATGGGTGGGTTTGATGATGTGGTGGGACATGTGTGTGAGGATTGTGACATCCCAGACATGACTCCACTTGTACGTTGGAAAGATCCACTGGCGAGGAAATGGAGTGTTGCCAGTACCTTGACCAGTGGCTGCCCTGCATGTGAGCGTTGTGTCTGGCTGGTGATTTCATCATGCAGGGCTGTGGCTAATTCCAGGATGGCATCAGGGCTGAATCTGAAGATGCGATACACCTCCGATTTCCCCATGCCAAAGACGTTCATGCGCGTTCGGTATATCCTCTCCTGTGCCCTCCTCCATGCCTGTGGACGCAGTAGTGCTATGACCATGGCTGCCCCTGGCATGTTGGCATACAGATGTATTGTCCTGCAAGTGTGGTTGCTCAGCTCGTCCATAACGGTGCTGCTGCAGCTGCTCTCCAGCTGACCTGTGCACATCTATTTCTGAGTTACACCTCCTTTATGGGGAATAACTTTGCACGGACGTACAACTTACGTGCGCCCTGCGTAGCATGCGCCGGGGGCACGTACGTTCGTGAATCGCCGTATTTCCCTCATTTTCATATTTGAATACAAAATCAATGGGAGCACCACATGCATCCAGCCTAAATGTGCGCCCACGCTATGCCGGCGTAAGCAAGTTACGTCGGTGAGTTTAAGCCTGTTTTTAGGCGTATCTTAGTTTGTGGGTCCGGTGCACAGATACGACAGCACACATTTGCACTTACGCGGCGTATCTTGAGATACGTCGGCGCAAGTGCTTTGTGAATCCGGGCACTATTCTATAAAAGAAGAGTATTCTGTAATGCCCTGTACACACGATCGGTTTGTCTAATGAAAACGAACCGATGGATTTTTTCATCGGATATCCGATAAAGCTGACTTTCATTGGTCTTGCCTACACACCATCGGTTAAAAATCCGATCGTGTCCAACGCGATGACGTAAAACACAACGACGTTGTCATGGACGTGCAATAATGTCTGGCAGCATACCTTCCCCTCATGTGTCCATTAGAGGCCTGACTCTCTTCTGGCTGCCTTTGTATCATCTCTCCTCCCTGTATGGCCCCACCCCAGGCCATCCCAGGAAGTCTATATTAACTGTTGCACTGCAGGTCTGCTTTGCTGTTCAACTTTGTTTGTTTACTTTTGTACTTTTGTTTTGTGTACCGATTTTGGTCTCGATTTGATCTCTGACTACTCCTGTTTGCCTGTGACCCTGATCTTTTGGCCTGTCCCTTGGTAACCCTTGTCTGCCTGTTGCCCCAACCTCGGCTTACCCATCACCATCCTTTGTGTCCTCAGTGACTATTTCCCTTCTCTCCCTACGGAGCGTGACCTGGGGGACCCCAGGGGCCGCGACCTGGGTTCAGTTGCAACGAAGGCCATCCTCACCACTAGAGGCTTTGGTGAACACCTGCTGGACCTTAGACTCCGCACCCTGGGGAATCTTGGGTTCACATTTCCTGTCCATCCGCAGCAGTCTGCTATTGGGTTCACTACCTTGCGGTGCACCCCTGTATCCATCGGGGTGCATCTGTCACCTGGCCACAGGTGACCTGACAGTTTAAACAGCCACAAACCCGGCCGACGTGCCGATCCACGCAGACGATCCATTACAGGGCATAGTTCGAAGACTCGAGACGCAAGAAGCTAATCAGACTCAGGTGATGCGATTCCTACGTGATCTGGCTTCCTGCTTTGAACAGCTTCAGACCTCATTGGGAACCCTGAATCTGCAACCCCAAGTACAGCCAGTGGCTGCACCTGTCGCACCAGTCGCAGAATCGCATTCACTGAAACTACCACCTCCAATCCATTTTTCTGGGGACTCCAAGGCCTGCAGAGGGTTTCTTAACCAGTGCACCATCCATTTTGAGCTTCAGTCTCAAAACTTCCTGTCTGATCGGGCAAAGGTAGCCTATATTATTTCCCTCCTTTCCGGTGAAACTCTAGCCTGGGCTGCCCCCCTGTGGGTGAAGAATGATCCGGTAGTTTCCAGTCTGTCTGACTTCTTGGAGCCGGCTCGGGTTTCTTCAGCGGCTAGTGCTCTTTTACGTCTCCGCCAAGAATCCCGTTCAGTGGGACAATATGCCGCTCCAGTTCCGTATACTCTCAGCTGAATTGAGCTGAAACAATGAGGCCCTGGTCGCTGCCTTTTTACATGGCCTCGCTGACAGAGTGAAAGATGAATTAGCCGGAAGAACCATCCCCATTGGTCTGAACGATGTCATCTCATTATGCAACCAGATCGATATTCGTTTCCAGGAGAGGTCCATAGAAAAAAGATGCCAACACTCCCTAGGCCCTAGCCTGTCTGAGCTCTCCTCACTTCATCCCGTGGAGCATCCTCTGCCTGCTGAGGAACCTATGCAGCTGGGCCTTACCAGACTAACCACCGAGGAACATGCTAGGCGCAGAACTCTGGGCTTGTGCCTCTATTGTGGAGGCAGGGGCCACTTTCATGACTCCTGCTCGCTTCGACCAGGAAACGCTCGGGTCTATTACATTTAGAAGGTGGAGTATTGGACCCAGAAACATCACTTCCCGTCTTCTTCTTCCGGTGTCCCTTCATGTAAGCACTTCTCCCCAATCGACCCTTGCATATTTGGATTCCGGGTGTCATGAATCAGATGCGATCAGAACTGTGTGGACTGCACAAGTGAACCAAATGTATATAGGTGAAGAAAGTAAATAATTTATTAATAAAAATGTGAATAATATGAAACACAACCACCTCCACACAGTGCACAACAACCAATATTAGACAAGACCCAAAAATAACAATAATCAGACAAATAAATATAGCCAAAGGGAATACCGGAATCGTAGTCTAGCAAGCCAGGGTCATAACGGGAGGTCAGCAAATGGGGGAAAAGGAGCAATGGACAGGGAGAGGCTGGAAGGGATCGGATAGCAGGGCAGGGATCCAGGAATACAGGACTGACAGGAACAGGTGCAAATGGGTTAGGAGTCAGGATCAGAGTCAGATATCAGGTTCAGATAACAGGTTCAGATAACAGGTTCAAGTAACAGATTCAGGCAACAGGTTCAAATCAGGGCACAAGACAAAGCCAAGGCAAAGTGTGATGAGCTTGCAGGGTCTTTATACCATTACCTGCTATCAGGTTCAGGTGATACCTAATTGCAGCAGGAGATATCTGCTCCATCTTGCCAGGATCCACCCGCTGCCAGGAGACACCTGCTTGTGGACATCAGTACTGCATGCCAAATATCAGATGGTATCACCAGCGAGTGGAACCTTTCCTGACAGTACCCCCCCCTTAAAGGAGCAACCTCCGGACGCTCCAACTAGCCTTTGCTGGGGAAGGTCCATAATATCAAGCCAAGCAGCAGACAAAGTCACGTGAGAAAGATCCATGGTTTTAAGCTGGGCGAGGTGCAGCTCGAGCTGAGCAGTGGGTACAGACACATCAGGCTGGGAAATACATACATCAAGCTGGGTAGCAGGCAGGAACACCTCGGGCTGGGCAGCAGACAGGAGTTCATCGGGCTGGGCAGCAGACAAAAACTCATCTGGCTGGGCAGCAGACAGAAGCTCATCGGGCTGGGCAGCAGACAGAAGCTCATCGGGCTGGGCAGCAAACAGAAGCTCATCGGGCTGGGCAGCAGACAGAAGCTCATCGGGCTGGGCAGCAGACAGAAGCTCATCGGGCTGGGTCATCGAGCTGGGCAGCAGGCCCCGGGTCATCGAGCTGGGCAGCAGGCTCTGGGTCACCGAGCTGGGCAGCAGTCTCCGGGTCACTGAGCTGGGCAGCAGGCTCCGGGTCACTGAGCTGGACAGCAGGCTCTGGGTCATCGAGCTGGGCAGCAGGCTCCGGGTCATCGAGCTGGGCAGCAGGCTCCGGGTCATCGAGCTGGGCAGCAGGCTCCAGGTCATCTAGCTCTTCAGGCTGGAATGCTGGCACTGGCTCTTCAGACTGGAATGCTGGCACCCCGGGCTGGAACACTGGCACCTTGGGTAGGAACACTGGCACCTCAGGCTGGAAGGCAGACACCAGGACATCAGGCTGGAAGGTAGGCACCGAGACATCAGGCTGGAAGGTAGGCACCGAGACATCAGGCTGGAAGGTAGTCACCGAGACATCAGGCTGGAAGGTAGGCACCGAGACATCAGGCTGGAAGGTAGGCACCGAGACATCAGGCTAGAAGGTAGGCACCGAGACATCAGGCTGGAGGGCAGGCACAGAGACATCAGGCTGGAAGGCAGGCGCCAAGACATCAGGCTGGAAAGCAGGCACCAAGACATCAGGCTGGAAGGCAGGTGCCAAGACATCAGGCTGGAAGGTAGGCACCAGGACACCAGACTGGAAGGCAGGTACTGAGACATCAGACTGGAAGGCAGGTACTGAGACATCAGACTGGAAGGCAGGTACTGAGACATCAGACTGGAAGGCAGGTACTGAGACATCAGACTGGAAGGCAGGTGCTGAGACATCAGACTGGAAGGCAGGCGCTGAGACATCAGGCTGGCAAACTGGCACAGGAACTTCAGACTGGCAAACTGGCACAGGAACTTCAGGCTGGCAAACTGGCACAGGAACTTCAGGCTACTTGCCCGCACTGATGGCCCCCCCGATGCCGATCCCGCGATCGATGCAGGTCCCACGCCGCCATTCACACTAGGGGAAACAGGCAGTAAAGCATTATGGCTTCACTGCCAATTTCCTACTGCGCATGCGCGAGTCTCGCGCCGACTTGTGAATGGGTGGCTGCTCTCTGAGAACACACACAGTTCCCAGAAAGCAGCGCACCCCATTCACTAGGAGAAGATGAAGTAGAAGACGGACCACGGCTACGGAAGAGGCAGATTACGAACTTCCGCATAGCAACAGGTATTTCGGGTGAGTATAATTTTTTTTTTAATGATTTTTGGGCAAATGTTTTTTTCCTGGGTGGAACTCCACTTTAATAGATAAGAGCAAGAAACTCTGCACTCCCTTAAGAAAAATTCTACTGTCGTTATTACGAATGCAGACAAAAATGGGTCTGTGATGATATTAACCACCAGCGACTACCATTGTGGGGAACAATATGTTGGAAGGACAACCAGACAGTTGTGTAACCATATGAGGGACCCATTTATCAAATAACAGGACACAAAATTACCAACATAGAAAACCATTTTTAGAACATCATTGATCCAGCATATTTTAGAGTACAGTCATTGAAAGGGTGGAATATCACACATTATTATGAATGGGAACTTCTTTTGCCCCTCCCCCTCTCCCTCTAGTTCTCTTTTAATTGTCTTCCTTTTCCCCTTCCCTCCCCCATTCTTTCCCCTCTTCCACCCCCTCTAATTTTCCTCTCCTCCCTCCCTCCTCCCCAAACGTGTTCTCTTTTCTTCTTACCCTATAACTCTTCTCTTTTTTTACCTCTAATGCCTCGTACACACGACCGTTTTTCATGAGAAAAAAATGCAATTTTTTTAATTGGTCGTGAAAAATGGTCGTGTGGATGCTCCAGAGCATTTTTCTCGACGAGAAAAATGGCTAAATATTTTTTAGAACCTGCTCTATTTTTTCTCGTCGTTTTTCACATTGTTCTTTTTCACGTCAAGAAAAACGGTCGTGTGTACGTGGCATTAAAGTTAAACAGTTATTAAACTAGCACTATTTAATGTATTTTTTTTAGGGAGGGTTCTTGGTATATTATCTATTGAAATCATTTTTTGCCTGCTTTTTATTTATATGGTTATTTTTGCCATGACAGTTGTAGTATGGGACATGTCTTTGATGTTATGGAGATATATTAGTCATGTTATACTGTACGTATGAGACTTTATTTTCCTCCTATTTAATTCCTTCATTGTATGGATAGTGTGATGTGCCAGAGCAGGGATGGGAATTATTTAAATTTTTGACTGAGTAGGATGAGTGGATTTTCAGTGCTCCATGCTACTATCACTCTAGTCTTTTTCAGTATTCAGTTAATATGCTGTTAAAGTGGTGCTCCGGTCATATTTATTTTTTGCTAGATCGTACTTGTCACAGTCAATAGTCAATAAAACATAGCAATGTCTCCCCAGTCCTTAAAGCAATCTATGTGCGCACTTGCCTTATCTTCTCCTTCTCAGCATCTGGCCGCATCCATGTTATGTGAGGGCACTTGAAGCCCAGTTCGTTTTCCTTCCTGAATTTCTTGCTGAGGTGCATGCTGGGTAACCCGTTGTTATGACAACGCTGATAACCAAGTCCTGAGCTCCGCTCCACTGCTCTGATCCTCTGCAACCCACAGCGACTGTCTGACCCGCAATAGAGCGTAATCGTGGGAGAACAGACAGGGGAACACTCGGGCATGACCAGGGACCAGTTTAAACTGCCCGCACCGCGCCGCCTCAATGAGTACTAAAGTTTTGCGCTGGCTCTGGGAACAAAGGCTAACATGCTGCCGCTCAAGCAGGTCACTCAAAACAAAACCCCGATCCAATGGAGATGCGGCTGCTGCCCTCCCCAGAGAGGACATGGACACTGTACCTCCCCTTAATCCAACACACAGATGGCAGGCAGAGGTGAGAGGCTGGCATCCTCCCCTGCTCATTCGGCATGCAAAGAGCCCCTAGCTAAAATGACTCCTGGGAAATGATGACACTCATTTCCCAGGAGTCTGTGCGGCTTAGGTAGGATCGGAGAAGCACCGCGGTGCAGGATGAAGGCAGATTAGGAATTCTGCCTAGCATTACCGCATTTAACCACTTAAGACCCGGACCAAAATGCAGCTAAAGGACCCGGCCAGGTTTTGCGATTCGGCACTGCTTCGCTTTAACAGACAATTGCGCGGTCGTGCGACGTGGCTCCCAAACAAAATTGACGTCCTTTTTTTCCCACAAATAGACCGTTTATTTGGTGGTATTTGATCACCTCTGTGGTTTTTATTTTTTAGCTATAAACAAAAATAGAGCAACAATTTTTAAAAAAATGCAATATTTTTTACTTTTTGCTATAATAAATATCCCCAAAAAATATCTAGAAAAATTTTTTTTTTTCCTCAGTTTAGGCCGATACGTATTCTTCTTCCTATTTTTGGTAAAAATAAATCGCAATAAGCATTTATCGGTTGGTTTGCGGAAAAGTTATAGCGTTTACAAAATAGGGGATAGTTTTATTGCATTTTTATAATTTTTTTTTTTTTTTACTACTAATGGCGGCGATCAGCGATTTTTTTCGTGACTGCGACATTATGGCGGACTCTTCGGACAATTTTGACACATTTTTGGGACCATTGTCATTTTCACAGCAAAAAATGCATTAAAAAGCATTGGGGTGGATTCAGGTAGGGGCGCGCAAAACTGCGGAGGCGTAACAAATGACATTTACGTTACGCCTCCGCAAGTTTTACGGGCAAGTGCTTGATTCACAAAGCACTTGTCTGTAAAGTTGCGGCGGCGTAGCGTAAAAGGGGCCGGCGTAAGCGCGTGTAATTCAAATGATCCCGTAGGGGGCGTGGATCATTTAAATTAGGCACGTTCCCGCGCCGAACGTACTGCGCATGCACCGTCCCTAAAATTTCCCGACGTGCATTGCGGTAATTGACGTCGCAAGGACGTCATTGGTATCGACGTGAACGTAAATAGCGTCCAGCGCCATTCACGGACGACTTACGCAAACAACGTAACATTTTCTAATCGCAGCGCGGGAACGACGTCCATACTTAACATTGGCTGCGCCTCCTAATAGCAGGAGCAGCCTTACGACGAAAACGACGTACGCAAACGACGAAAAAAACTACCGCCGGGCGCACGTACGTTCGTGAATCGGCGTAAGTATGCAATTTGCATACTCTACGCTGACATCTATGGGAGCGCTACCTAGCGGCCAGCGTCAGAATGCACCCTAAGATACGACGGCGTAAGAGACTTATGCCAGTCGTATCTTAGGCTAAAGTCGGCGTATCTAGCTTTCTCAATACAGAAAGTAGATACGCCGGCGCTACTTAGCAATTACGCGGCATATCTATGGATACGCCGGCGTAATTGCTCTCTGAATCTACCCCATTGTTTACTGTGAAAATGACAGTTGCAGTTTGGGAGTTAACCACAAGGGGGCACTGAAGGGGTTATGTGTGTTCTCATGTGTGTTTAAAACTGTAGGGGGGTGTGGCTGTAGGTGTGACATCATGGATTGCGAATCCCTATAAAAGGGATCACACGATCGATGCTGCCGCCACAGTGAAGAACGGGGAAGCTGTCTTTACATACAGCTCTCCCCTTTCTTCAGCACCGGGGACCGATCGCGGGACTCCAGCGGCGAGCGTGCCCGTGACCCACGGCTGGACAATAGCACAGCATGTACCTGTACGTGCATGTGCTCAGCCGTGCCATTCTGCCAACGTATATGTGCAGGAGGCGGTCCTTAAGTGGTTAAGGCATTTTTTTTTTACTCGGTTAATGACATTATTTTAAACCTACTGATGTACATAGGCATGTCCACGGGGTGTGCCGGGTGTGCCCAGGCACACCTTAATCCATACCTTCCAATCAGGGTCTCGGAATGGCCACGGCATGTGCGGGTTACCATGGTTCCCGAATGCCGCGAGTTACACTTGTATGGCAGCCGCATCGCCCCCCTCGGCCTCTGACACATACAGTGCACTGTGAACTTCAGCTACCCATTGGCTGAGTAGGCAGCAGGGGGCGGTGCAGCTGCTTCCTCGGCCAATGGGTACACAAAGAGCTGTTCTTCACTTCAAATTCATCCCGCGGGCTTCCTGTGTTAGTGGGTGTGGGGGATGAAGCAGCTCCCATGCGGGGAGAAGCCTGAACAAGAGCTGCGCGCAAAGAGTGAAAGTCCTGCAGTGATCAGAGGTGAGTGATCTGCTACTGACTGCACTGCATGTCACTCTCCTCCTTCACTGAGCTCTCTCCACTGCCATCGACACCCTCTCCTTTTCAGTCACTCAGCCCTTCCTCCTGATAAGTTCTCCTGATACAGCTGCACTTCCCCTCCGTGTACTACATGTCATCTTTTCTCTAAACTATGCAGTAATCACACGCTCTCACACAGATCCTCATCACCTCCCCCGTTTCCAGTTCACTGCCTCCTGTTTCTGCTCTCCACTCAAATAAATCTGCACTTCCACCCAGGCTCATGTCTTCCAACTGTTCTGCAGCCTGGTACATTCCTTGCAGTCCCTTATGGAGTAGTACAAGTATACAGTAACAGTGCAACCAATGTCTGCAGCCATGAATAATACAGCCACAGCACCTGTGATCATTATTATCATGCTGATGATTACACTATACAACCTGTGTCTTACTGTAGTGTATACAGGCTGTACAGTGTGGTCAACAGCATGATAATACCGTGTTTCCCCGAAAATAAGCCCGGGTCTTATATTAATTATGCCAACAAAATACACAGTAGGGCTTATTTTCAGGGTCGGTCTTATTATGTAATGTGCTGTCTTCTCTCCCCCTCTCCCTCCCTGCCTGTCAGGAATCCCCAGTGTGAACTGAGTTAAAATGCTTGTACAATCCTATAATCCACTATATTACAGTAGTATATAATGTACAATGTGTGCGTTTCTGTAATATAATTGTGCCAAATACATTTGTTATAGCGCCGCTCTGCACTTCTGTTACCCGCCGGAGCTCTCTTTCCCGCAATTTTATTACAGAAACACACACATTGTACATTATAAACTACTGTAATATAGTGGATTATAGGATTTTACAAGCATTTTTTAACTAGGGCTTATTTTTGGGGTAGGGCTTATATTGCAGCCCTCCTGGAAAATAACGCTAGGTCTTATTTTCAGGGTAGGTCTTATTTTTGGGGAAACAGGGTAGTGAACACATGTGCTCTGGTTGTATTATTCATGGCTGCAGACAGTGTTTGCACTGTATACTACTAAGGGCTTTTTTTAGCTGAAATATGGGACTCCTGAACTCTGCACACTACATGAACCCTGTACGTAGCACCCTCTCAACCCTGCACCCTGTACATAGCACCCTATCAACCCTGACCCTGTACATAGCACTCTCTCAACCCTGCACCCTGTACGTAGCACCCTCTCAACCCTGCACCCTGTACGTAGCACCCTCTCAACCCTGCACCCTGTACGTAGCACCCTCTCAACCCTGCACTCTGTACGTAGCACCCTCTCAACCCTTCACCCTGTACGTAGCACCCTCTCAACCCTGCACCCTGTACGTAGCACCCTCTCAACCCTGCACCCTGTACGTAGCACCCTCTCAACCCTGCACTCTGTACGTAGCACCCTCTCAACCCTGCACCCTGTACGTAGCACCCTCTCAACCCTGCACCATGTACGTAGCACCCTCTCAACCCTTCACCCTGTACGTAGCACCCTCTCAACCCTGCACCCTGTACATAGCACCCTCTCAACCCTGCACCCTGTACGTAGCACCCTCTCAACCCTGCACTCTGTACGTAGCACCCTCTCAACCATGCACCCAGTTCGTAGCACCCTCTCAACCCTGCACTCTGTACGTAGCACCTTCTCAACCCTGCACTCTGTACGTAGCACCCTCTCAACCCTGCACTCTGTACGTAGCACCCTCTCAACCCTGCACCCTGTACGTAGCACCCTCTCAACCCTGCACCCTGTACGTAGCACCCTCTCAACCCTGCACTCTGTACGTAGCACCCTCTCAACCCTGCACACATGTGCTCTGGTTGTATTATTCATGGCTGCAGACAGTGTTTGCACTGTATACTACTAAGGGCTTTTTTTAGCTGAAATATGGGACTCCTGAACTCTGCACACTACATGAACCCTGTACGTAGCACCCTCTCAACCCTGCACCCTGTACATAGCACCCTCTCAACCCTGACCCTGTACATAGCACTCTCTCAACCCTGCACCCTGTACGTAGCACCCTCTCAACCCTGCACCCTGTACGTAGCACCCTCTCAACCCTGCACCCTGTACGTAGCACCCTCTCAACCCTGCACTCTGTACGTAGCACCCTCTCAACCCTTCACCCTGTACGTAGCACCCTCTCAACCCTGCACCCTGTACGTAGCACCCTCTCAACCCTGCACCCTGTACGTAGCACCCTCTCAACCCTGCACTCTGTACGTAGCACCCTCTCAACCCTGCACCCTGTACGTAGCACCCTCTCAACCCTGCACCATGTACGTAGCACCCTCTCAACCCTGCACCCTGTACATAGCACCCTCTCAACCCTGCACCCTGTACGTAGCACCCTCTCAACCCTGCACTCTGTACGTAGCACCCTCTCAACCATGCACCCAGTTCGTAGCACCCTCTCAACCCTGCACTCTGTACGTAGCACCCTCTCAACCCTGCACTCTGTACATAGCACCCTCTCAACCCTGCACCCAGTTCGTAGCACCCTCTCAACCCTGCACTCTGTACGTAGCACCCTCTCAACCCTGCACTCTGTATGTAGCACCCTCTCAACCCTGCACTCTGTACGTAGCACCCTCTCAACCCTGCACTCTGTACGTAGCACCCTCTCAACCCCGCACCCTGTACGTAGCACCCTCTCAACCCTGCACCCTGTACGTAGCACCCTCTCAACCCTGCACCCTGTACGTAGCACCCTCTCAACCCTGCACCCTGTACGTAGCACCCTCTCAACCCTGCACCCTGTACGTAGCCCCCTCTCAACCCTGCACTCTGTATGTAGCTCCCTCTCAACCCTGCACTCTGTACGTGGCACCCTCTCAACCCTGCACCCAGTTCGTAGCACCCTCTCAACCCTGCACTCTGTACGTAGCACCCTCTCAACCCTGCACTCTGTATGTAGCACCCTCTCAACCCTGCACTCTGTACGTAGCACCCTCTCAACCCTGCACTCTGTACGTAGCACCCTCTCAACTCTGCACTCTGTACATTTAGCCACATCCCTTTAAGCCCCTCCCGCTGCTAGGCACTAGACCACGCCCAAAAATTACTGCAAAGTAGTGTGCCACAGGTTTTTTTACTAC
The DNA here is from genome assembly GCF_905171775.1 of Rana temporaria. Classification (NCBI taxonomy): domain Eukaryota; kingdom Metazoa; phylum Chordata; class Amphibia; order Anura; family Ranidae; genus Rana; species Rana temporaria. The sequence goes on from NC_053489.1 coordinate 275,542,454, forward strand.
TCCGGTGTCCCTCATTCTGAAGTTAAAAAGTTGGGAGAGATATGCCTAATCATCCCTGTGCCTTGTCTATGTTTCGAATGTTTTGTTAGTGCTAAATGCCTGCATCATCTGCCTTGTCCCTGTGTAACTCAGTCACCACCACTGGGGCTGGTAAAAACAGCTCTGCTTGAGGTGTTTGAGCAGGGAACTAGAACCTCAGCTGCGGAGTAAGCCAGCTGCATTTGCTGATGCAGCTTCTATAGTTCTGGCAGCAGGTCCCCACAGGCACTGGCAGAGTGATCTACATCTGCACTCCGCACCCCCTCTGGCCTCTCTCTCCCTTGGAATGGAAGCAGTGGACTGGAGCCTGGAGAGCGGCAGACGAATGGCTGCAGCCTTCTGCTAGTTCGAGGTGAGGTGACTCAGGTGAGCACTGCATTGAGTGAGACAGCACTGTGCAGGGCAGGCAATGGGCAAATGATGCGCCCAAAAAAAAAAGCCAACCAATCCATATGAATTCTTACCCTGGCTTGTCTTTTTAGATGTTCCTAATGGTGAGGTCTGTGCTGAAGGGGGGAGGTCTATGCTGAAGAGGGGAGGTCTGTGCTGAAGTTGGCGTCTGTGCTGAAGGGGGTCTGTGGTGAGGGGGACTGTATAATGTAAAGGGGATCCAGAGGTGCAGGGTGCTGTGTAATGTAAAGGGGTCCAGTGGTGCTGTGTAATGTAAAGGAGTCCAGTGGTGCAGGGTGCTGTGTAATGTAAAGGGGTCCAGTGGTGCTGTGTAATGTAAAGGGGTCCAGTGGTGCAGGGTGCTGTGTAATGTAAAGGGGTTGAAGCTGTTATAGCTGCAAAGGGTGGGCCAAGTCAATTTTAAACCCTATGGACTAAGACTGGGATGCCATTAAAGTTTGTGTATGTGTAAATGCAGGTGTCCCAATACTTTTGTCTGTTTGAGCTTTGGGGTGCACACCCTAATGCAATAGGCTGCGCACGCCTATGCTGATGTATAGTTTGATTTGTGGGTGGAGCTCCGCTTTAAGTGCAATAACCCCTAGCAACCATGTATAAGGCAGTGTGTGTGAATAACAATAGCAGATAACCCTTTAAATACCCCTTTTAATTGTAACCTGTATACTGTTGTGACATCATCAGGTAGATAACTCTTCAGGGGGGCTATGGGACAGAAAGCCTTATGCCGCGTACACAAGATCATTTTTCAGCATGAAAAAAAAACGTTGTTTTTTAAAAACGTAATTTAAAATTATCGTGTGTGGGCTTCACATCATTCTTCAGGTTTAAACAATGTCGTTTTTCGGGTTGTAAAAAATAATCGCGTGTGGGCTAAAAGGACGAAAAAAACCTGCGCATGCTCAGAAGCAAGTTATGAGATGGAAGCGCTCGTTCTGGTAAAACTACCGTTCATAATGGAGTAAGCACATTCATTACGCTGTAACAGACACAAAAACGTGAATCGTCTTTTACTAACACGGAATCAGAGAAAACAGCCCAAAGGCGAATGGAACTTCCCCTTTAAAGTGCCGTCGTACTTTTTTTAAAACGATAGTGTGTAGTCAACATCGTTTTAATGATGAAGTTGGGAAAATGTCGTTTTTTAGACATGCTGAAAAATAACGTTTTCTTGCATGCTGAAAAATGATCGTGTGTACGCGGCATTAGACAGCAAAAAAACTTTAGAGAAGGTTCAAACCCTTTTCCAGTCTACTAAAGGGGCTTTGCTTGCTCTATCTCTATTTCAGAACTTTTCTAGCACTTCTTGTCTCTCTGATCCCCTTTCACCAGGGCAGGAAGTGAGAGGTAATCAAACTAACGATTTATCAATAAGAGAGAGTGACAGGACTGCACAATGTTATGGTTTTAGAAGAGTCTGGTCTCACACCCAGAGTTCTCACCCATACAGGGTGAGAGCTCCATGAAGTGTGTTCTGAGCAGATAAAACTTGTTTTACAGTTTTCTCCAAGACTGGTAAATCTGTGTAAAAATCCAGAGGCTTTGTAAAGTCATGTGCGGGATGCAGTCTTCAACCCTAGGCCCACATTTTGATGGTGAGTAGGGATGAGCCGAACACCCCCCAGTTCGGTTCGCACCAGAACATGCGAACAGGAAAAAAATTTGGTCGAACACGCGAACACCGTTAAAGTCTATGGGACACAAACAGGAAAAATCAAAAGTGCTAATTTTAAAGGTAAGTTATTGTCCTAAAAAGTGTTTGGGGACTTGGGTCCTGCCCCAGGGGACATGTATCAATGGCATTTTTTTTTTAAAAGGACGTTCTTTCGGGAGCAGTGATTTTAATAATGCTCAAAGTGAAACAATAAAAGTGAAATATTCCTTTAAATTTCGTACCTGGGGGGTATCTAAAGCATGCATGTAAAGTAGTGCATCTTTTCCATGCTTAGAATTGTCTCTGCACAAAGTGTAATTTCTGAAGGAAAACTACTAGCGGCTATTCATGAATTGTCGGTCCTGGCAATACAGAGAAAAGTACTTGAAAAAAAAGACAGGGGTCCCCCCCAGTCCATTACCAGGCCCTTTGTGTATTGTATGAATATTAAGGGGAACCCCTGCCATTTTTTTCAATTATTTTTATCTGTATTGCCGGGACCCGACAATTCATTAATAGCGGGAGTAGTTTTAAATGACTTTTTTCCTTCAAAAATGACAATTGGTGCAGGGAACCAAAATTAAAAAAAAAATACGTGGGGTTCCCTCAAAAATCCATACCAGACCCTTCAGGTCTGGTATGGATTTTAAAGGGGAACTCCGCGCAAAAAAAAATGGCATGGGGTCCCCCCAAAAATCCATACCAGACCCTTTATCCGAGCACACAACCTGGCAATCCGCAGGAAAAGAGGGGGGATGAGAGAGCGCCCCCCTCCTGAACCGTACCAGGCCACATGCCCTCAACATGGGGAGGATTCTTTGGGGGTCTGTGACCCCTCAAAGCACCTTGCCCCCATGTTGGTGGGGACAAGGGCCTCATCCCCACAACCCTTGCTCGGTGGTTGTGGGGGTCTGCGTGCAGGGGGCTTATCGGAATCTGGACGCCCCATTTAACAAAGGGGCCCCCCAGATCCTGGCCCCCCCATGTGAATTGTACCCCTATCATTTCACCAAAAAATTGTCAAATTGTTAAAAATCACACAGACACAGCTTTATAAGTACTTTATTCAAAAGAAAAAAGAAAAAAAGGATTCCAGCATTGTCTCGATCTCCACTCCAACGATGGAATCCATTCTCGGTATCCAGCGATGGGTGATCTCCACGCTCCAGCGATGCAGTCTAGCGAGGAACACGCACACGATGCTGACTCCACCGGAGACACCCCGGGAATGACCGCGGCGCCAGCTCTTATGTAGCTGAGGGCGGGGCCACCCATCACGTGACCCCGCCCCCCTCTGAGGCAAGGGGAAATGCCAGGCTTTCCCATTGACATGGATGGGTGGTTTCTGTTGCATCAGAGGGGGCGGGGTCACCCATCCACGTCACATAAGAGCTGTCAGGCTGGCACAGCGGTCATTCCCGGGTGTGTCTTGTGGAGTCAGCATCCTGTGCATGTTCCTTGCTCTACATCATCGCTGGAGCGTGGAGATCATCCATCGCTGGATACCGAGAATGGATTCCATCGCTGGAGTGGAGATCGAGACATTGCTGGAATCCTTTTTTATTTTTTTTATTTTTAATAAAGGACTTCAAAAGCTGTGTCTGTGTGGTTTTTATTGGAGATCCTTTTAGTGGAGATCGAGACATCGCTGGAATCTTTTTTTCTTTTTAATTTTTTTCTTTTTAATAAAGGACTTTGTAAGAAGCTGTGTCTGTAAGGTTTTTAACAATTTGACTCTTTTTTTGTGAAATGATAGGGGTACAATGTACCCCTTATCAATTCACATAGGGGGGCCAGGATCTGGGTGTCCCCTTTGTTAAAGGGGGCTTTGAGATTCCCATAAGCCCCCTGCCCGCAGACCCCCACAACCACCGGGAAAGGGTTGTGGGGATGAGGCCTTTGTCCCCATCAACATGGGGACAAGGTGCTTTGGGGGTTACAGACCCTCAAAGCATCCTCCCCATGTTAAGGGGAATGTGGCCTGGTACGGTTCAGGAGGGGGGCCGCTCTCTCGTCCCCCCTCTTTTTCTGTGGCCTGCCAGGTTGCATACTCGGATAAAGGGTCTGGTATTGATTTTTGGGGGGACCCCACGCCATTTTTTTTAAATGTCGGCGCAGAGTTCCCCTTAAAATCCATACCAGACCTGAAGGGTCTGGTATGGATTTTTTGAGGGAACCCCACCCCACTTCATGTTTTAAAAAAAATAATTACTCAGGGTTCTCCTTAATATCCATACTAGATGAAGACACGTGACCTCGTGTCGTAACGCGTAGGGATTGGACGGGAGGACGTACACCTGGAGTGACGTATGTTGGCGCTGTGAACGCCGCCTGTTTTAAATCTTGTGCTGCACAGTTTTATTGTATTCAATGTAAGCGCAGGTTTTTCTATTAAAATTTTCCCCTGAGTTTACGTATTTCACGATTGGAGCCCCTTCCTTTGTTTCCTCTTTTCCTATTTTGGGTCCGAGTATTGTTTGGACTGATCGAGGATTTGGCTATTGGCTTCTAAGGAGGACTGGCTGAGATCATCTACAGAGGACTGTCAGTGAGATCTATAGTGGATGCACCTAACCGTTGGCTTGGAGGTAAGAGTCCTGGGAGCCTAGGGAGGGATTATTGTATCCATCTGGCAACACTCCTTATCTGATTTATTGGATATTCAGCAAACATCAGCAGTTCCATTCCAGCAGCTTCTTTATTAATGACTATATTTGTGACTAATTTTCATAGTGTCACTTGAGCAATTTGTTGCTAATGGTGAAATTTTTTTCACCTTTGTCACTTTTTTCACTCATGCATTTATTATTCATATTTAATTGATTTATTCATTTAATTTATTTTTTGGACTCTTTGCACTCTATTGCCGGATTATTCTGTGCATTGAGCTTATTTAGCTCTCTTATTTACTATTTACTGTGTTTCTCACGTATTTGTATTTTTCACTTATCGTGTGTTAGGTTGCGCAGGATCCCACTTTATTTTATCCATACTAGACATGAAGGGCCTGATATGGAATTTGGGGGGACCCCCACACATTTTCTTTTTTGTTTCAATTTTGGTCTCCTGCACAAAATGTAATTTTTTAAGGAAAACAAGTAATTTAAAACTACTCCCGCTATTAATAAATTGTCGGGTCCAGGTAATATAGATACAAGTCATTGAAAAAAATGGCAGGTGTTCCCCTTAATATTCATACCAGACCCAAAGGGACCCCTGTAATTTTTTTCAATTACTTTTCTCTGTATTGCCAGGACCAACAATTCATGAATAGCCGCGAGTAGTTTTAAATTACCTTTTTTCCTTTAGAAATGACACTTTGTGCAGGGACAATTGTAAGCATGGGAAACAGCGCTACTTTACATGCATACCTTAGACACCCCCCAGGTATGAAATTTAAAGGAATATTTTACTTTTATTGTTTCACTTTAAGCATTATTAAAATCACTGCTCCCGAAAAAACAGCCGTTTTTTTTGCATTGATACATGTCCCTTGGGGCAGGACCCAGATCCCCAAACACTTTTTAGGACAATAACTTGAAAAATAACCTTTAAAATTAGCACTTTAGAATTCTCCCATAGACTTTTACAGGGTGTTCTGCGGCTTTTCGAATTTGCCGCAAACACCCCAAATTGTTCGCTGTTCGCCAAACTGTCAAACAGCCAATGTTCGAGTCAAACTCATGTTCGACTCGAACTCGAAGCTCATCCCTAATGGTGAGCAGCACCTGCTGATTTTGCAGGTGTGTATGAGTCTCATATTAAAGGAACTCACTAGAGTTCCAGGAACCCCCTCCAAAAGAGACTTGTATGCTGCCATAGATAGACTATGTAAGTACAGCCAGCAAACTCGCCTGACCTGAACCCCATAGAGAATCTATGGGGCATTGCCAAGAGAAAGATGAGAAATGTGCAGAAGAGCTGAAAGCCGCTATTGAAGCATCCTGGTCTTCCATAACACCTCAGCAGTGCCACAGCCTAAAAGCTTCCATGCCACGCTGCATTGAGGCAGTAATTGCTGCAAAAGGGGCCCAAACCAAGTACTGAGTACATATGCATGCTTATATTTTTCAGAGGTCCGATACTGTTCCATGTACAATCCTTGTTTTATCGATTGCATGTAATATTCAAATTTTCTGAAATTGTGGCTTTGGGGTTTTCATGAGCTGTAAGCCATAATCATCACTATTATGATGAATCACGGCTTGAACTATCTTGCTTTGCATGTAATGAGTCTATCCATTATATTAGTTTGACCTTTTGAAGTCCTGTACACACGGGCAAGAATCTCGTCAGGGAAAAAAAATTCTCTTGCCGCCCGAGTGTACAGACTCTCCTTTCAAAAGGAAAAAACTTGGTGACATCATCGAGTAAGACGAGCACGCGCTCGTCACATTTGATGCCGTCACCGCCATTTTTTTGTCGAGAAACCGGAAAGCCTTGTACACACGCTCGGTTTACTCGGCAAGAAAGCTCTGCCAGCAGTTTTCTTGCTGGTTCTTGCCGAGTAAACCAAGCGTGTGTATGAGGCTTAAGTTGCATTAGTGAAACAAAATAACTTTTGCACGATATTCAAATTTTTCGAGTTTTACCTGTAAGTACCTGTCTATCTGAACACAGCTGCTGTAGGATCAGTGTATGAACAGTGGGCCGGATTCAGATACCTCAGCGTATCTGTCCGGCCGGCGTAACGTATCTCCGATACGTTACGCCACTCTAACTTTGGGCGCAAGTTCTTTATTCAGAAAGAACTTGCGCCCAAACAAAACATTTTACAAGTACTTGCAGGTTCGCCATGCTATTCAAGCACAATTTAGCTCTAAAACAATTATATGGACCCAGATCCCCGTCCTTCTTAAAGTAATCAATGCAAGAATCGCCAAGGGCTTAATATCAACAATATACAATAGTCTGGGCACTAGTGCGATAAGCAGAGCGGGCCCGGCTAAGAGTAAAGTAGCGTGGGAAAAAGACTTGGGAACAATATCACTCGAACTGTGGGATAGGATCCTTCAACAAGGCGCTCTGGTTTCAATTGCCCCTGCACAAAGACTATCCCACTTGTTCTTATTATACAGGGTATACCATACCCCGCACAAAATGTTTAAATGAGGGTGGAGACAAAATAACGAATGCCCGAGATGCAAAGACAAAGGAGATCTAATACACATGGTCTGGAAGTGGCCCAAACTCTATGGCTTTTGGGTGGAAATAATAGAGAAGATAAACAAAGTATTTGGAATATCTCTTGACCCAGTGGCTAGGATTTGTCTCTTGGGGTGTATAGAGGATACAAGAGTTCCTCAAGGAAATAGGAAGCTATATTGAGATGCCTCTTCCAGGCACGAAAGACGATAGCCCAAAAATGGCAGGCACAGACTCCTCCGTCGGTAGAAAATTGGTTAGCATCTATGAAGCTAACAATTTCAAACGAGAGAGTGTACTTCACTCGACAAGGGAATTACGGGAAATTTGAAAGAATATGGGGACCATGGCAGAGGGCGGTGGGGAACCTAGGTTAGGGAAACCGGAGAAATTTTCCCCAGGATATCACCCCCCCCCCCCCCCCCCGGCAGCGATGGCTGACACCCATTTGTGGTCGGGGTGGGACGGCCGGGAGCCCCAAACAGGGTTCAGCTCCCCTGGGAATTTGACCTCTAACACCAACACAAAGAAAAAAGCCATAAGCACAATGGCCTCCTCTCTTCTCGTCTCGCCTTTTTGCTCAGCGGATTGATCAACAGGGTAGTACGCTTCCTTAGACAGGGGTAGGGAGGGGGGTGATAAAGAATAGACATATGGCTACGAGACATAGCAGGCACCAGGCACCTTTGGCTATACAAGCTGAGAATATGATTAGCACTGTCTGAAATCTTGTTGGTTTTTGCTTACTGTGTTTTTCTCGATTCGGATGCTGTAACACTGTTATCTGCTTAAATATCTGCCTGTTGTACCAAGCCATTTTAAAATCAAATAAAAAATAAATGAACAAAAAAAAAAGATTCTGGGCAGTTTTTTTGTCGAGAAACCGGAAAGCCTCGTACACATGCTCGGTTTACTCGGCAAGAAAGCTCTGCCAGCAGTTTTCTTGCTGGTTCTTGCCGAGTAAACCAAGCGTGTGTACGAGGCTTAAGTTGCATTAGTGAAACAAAATAACTTTTGCACGATATTCTAATTTTTCGAGTTTCACCTGTAAGTACCCGTCTATCTGAAGACAGCTGCTGTAGGATCAGTGTATGAACAGTGGGCCGGATTCAGATACCTCAGCGTATCTGTCCGGCTGGCGTAACGGATCTCCGATACGTTTCGCCACTCTAACTTTGGGCGCAAGTTCTTTCTGCAACACATACGTTACGGCGGCGTAACGTATGTGTTGCGGCGTAAGGCCGCGTAATTCAAATGGGGATGTAGGGGGCATGTTTTATTTAAATTTATGTTGACCCCACGTTTTTTACGTTTTAGTTGAACGGCGCATGCGCCATCCATAAAATATCCCAGTGTGCATTGCTCTAAATGACGTCGCAAGGATGTCATTGGTTTCGACATGAACGTATTCGCGAACAACTTACGCAAACGATGTAAAAAATTCAAAACTCGGCACGGGAACGACGGCCATACTTAACATTAGCTACCCCTCATATAGCAGGGGTAACTATACGCCGGAAAAAGCCGAACACAAACGACGTAAAAAAAAAAAAGCGCCGGGCGGACGTTCGTTTCTGAATCGGCGTAACTACTCATTTGCATATTCCTCGCGTAAAAATACGGAAGCGCCACCTAGCGGCCAGCCTGGAATTGCAGCCTAAGATCCGACGGTGTAAGACATTAACACCTGGCGGATCTTAGGGATATCTATGTGTAACTGATTCTCTGAATCAGTCGCATAGATATGACCGTCCAGACTCAGAGATACGACGGCGTATCAGGAGATACGCCGTCATATATCTTTCTGAATCCGGCCCAGTGTCTTGTTCTGGCTGGGGAGACTATGATCAAATTGGCTGAGAGACTAATTTTCACTGCTAGTGGAGAATGCAGGAAGAACTGGAGGCTCCTGATCTTCACTAACTCTGAAAGTTGGCCAGTTCAGTGTATGTATTGTTCTCCCAGATTGGGCTGAATTCAGTGAACCCTGTGACCCCCTGAAGCTGCCTCGCCTTAATACAAGGGTACTTTAAGGAAAGAAAAAACTGCATGTCTGGGAGAGCAGGGGAGCTTTATGTGAAAAAACACTCTCTTCAATAACAACTGGAGAGAGTGTATTGCCAGAAGAAGACTAATGCTTCAGGAAAGATTTGGCTGGGATTTCCAGAAAGATGTGTTCTATATAGCTGTTTTTTTTTTTTGTAAATATTTTGATTTTGATCCCTTGGCCATTTTTACATTTTTGTTTTACAACTTTATGATATTGTAGTTTTTTTTCAATAATGAAATAATATATATGTATACTGGGATGCTCTTGGAGTGATATCGGGGAGTGTACCTACCTTGCTAACCACTTCCTTGCCTTTGAGTAGATAAATATATTATGATGTTGTTACTTTGACAAATTTTTTTTTTTTCCTTGTCAAAGTATCTTTATTGAGTTGATAAAGAATTGTACAAGCATAGTGAAGAGAACAAGTTACAAGGAGAAGAAACTCTTTAACAAACAAACATAGTCATTGTACATTGCAAAATTCACTTATTTAAGTCATCCTAACAATGTATACAGTAGCAATAGTGACTGAATAACTGGCTACCTAGGTTCACTTTGCATTACTTCTTTTAGCCATTGTACGCTAAACTGGGCCTAGGGCCATGTCCCAATGTACAGTCTTTTGGTGCAATTGTTGGGAGTTTCAACAATATTCAACATTGTAATAGTAGTTGCGAAAACAACATTGTTAAGCTAAGAACATGTTTCTGAAGAGGGGGGGGAGAATGGAAGCAGAGAAGAGAGGGGTTGAGGAAGAGGGGGTCTGCAGGAGCAATCTGAATTCTGAAGTCATTGCAGTAGGTTGTTAAATTGGCTGGGCTACCATGGCTGTAAAACATCGTTATTCATTGCATTAGGAATTACATATGTGAACCAAGGCTTCCATATTTTCTCGAATCTGGTGATCGTATCCATATCGATTGCCATCATTTTGGCGTGAGACATTGAGTTGTTCACTCTATTTGTCACTTCATTTAGTGATAAATTAGGTGACTTCCAAGCCTTCGCGGGTGTCTGTTTCACGGCTGTAAGAAGCTGCAGAATTAGTTTAAATTGCATATTCGACACATTGTCAGGTTTTAGGTTTAGTAGCGCCATTTTGGGATCTAGGGGAATTGTCTTTTCGAAGAGGGCGCTGATAATATGGAAAGTTTCTGACCAAAATGATAGTGCTTTTGGACACGACCACCAAATGTGAAAATATGTCCCAGGTGATGAGCATCCCCTGAAACAGTGGTCCAGGTAATTTTGCACATATTTCCAATCCTGACTGGCACTAAGTACCATCGAGTGAGAACCTTGTAGTTTGTTTCAACCGCTATTTCATTCAGGGATGCTGATTTAGTGTTATTCCAAATTTGTTTCCATTCTGATGCGTCTAGCTCTAGATCTAAGTCCTTTTCCCATTTACACACATAAGGTAGTTTCTCAGAAATGGAACAGGTCAGTAACTGGGAGTAAATAGTTGAAATAATTCCCTTAGTATGGGGGTCATTTCTACAGAGATTTTCGAAAGTGGATAACCGTGTGTCGGGGAAGAGTCTAGAAATGACTTGAAGAAATTTTTTATTTGTAGATATATAAATATCTCAGCTTGTGGAATGCTATATTTTTCACGAATAGTGGGAAAGGACATGAAAGAGGAAGAGTCTGTCAGCTTGTATAAACATGTACAATCTTTTTTTACCCATTCATTAAAGGTGTTGGGATATATCAATGCCGGGTAGAACGCCGGGTTCTTGTAGAATGAAAGAAGAGGAGTGTGAGGGGATTGCAGGTAACTTTTGACCTTTATTCGGTCCCAAAGGGATAGTGAGTGTTTTGTGATAGGGTTGTGTATATGTTTACGCGCTTTGGGAGAAATCCATAATATGTTAGAGATTAAAATAGGATCACATTCTACTGCCTCAATCGATACCCAGAGAGGAGGTTCGCGTTTAGCGTGATATTTCACTAGGTTAGCTAATTGTGCTGCCCTATAGTAACTCGCAAAGTTGGGTACCCCCAATCCACCGTTAACCTTGGAAAGATGCAGGATTTGAGGTTTTATTCTTGGTCTGGTGGGTCCCCAAACAAAGGTAGATACTCTTTTTTGTACGATTCTTAAGAAATGTGGTGGAACAGGGACGGGAAGAACTCTGAAGAGGTAAAGGAGTTTTGGTAATATTGTCATTTTTACCGCGCTGATTCTTCCGAAACAAGACAGAGGTAAATGGGCCCATGAGCTTAGAAGATTTGATATCTGTTTTAAGAGACTAGGGTAGTTGGAGGAAAATATCTCAGATGGTGTCGCTGTTAGGCGTATTCCTAGATAAGGGATACTTTTGTCAGGCCATTCGAAGGGTAGACCGGTTTTGGCTGCGCTTAACTCTAGGGCCCCGTACTCACGACCAAACATGTCTGCTGAAACTGGTCCACAGACCAGTTTCAGCAGACATGTTTGGCCGTGTGTAGGCCCGAGCGGACCATTTTCGGGCGGATCGGACAGGTTTCCAGCGGACAACTATTTCCTGGACTTGCTTTAAAACAGTCCGCTGGAAACCTGTCCCCCCGACATGTACGGTCGTCTGTACAGACCTACCGTACATGTCCGGCCGCCCGCCATCCCTCGCATGCGTCAAATGACTTTGACGCATGCGTGGGAACATTTTAAAGGCAGGCCGCCCACGTCGCCGCGTCATTGTCGCGGCGACACCGCGTCATCGACGCGGTATTGTTAACGCGCGGACCTCTGTTCGATGGTGTGTACAGCCATCGAACAGAAGTCCCCGGGCAGACATGTCCGATGAAAACGGTCCGCGGACCGGTTTCATCGGACATGTCTGCTCGTGAGTACTCGGCCTTGGGCTGAAAGTGATATATTTAGAGCGAGACATTTTTTGGGGTTAATGGATAGACCTGAAAAGGATGCAAAATGGTTTAGAACTGACATTAGGTTGGGGCCTGATACTTGTGGAGATGCAAGAAAAAGGAGGATGTCGTTGGCGAACAAGCATAACGTATGCTTATGGCCACCTACTTCTATACCAAGGATCGTTGGGTCTGACCTGATTTTTTGTGCCAGTGGCTCTATAAGGAGGGCAAATAATAAAGGGGAAAGCGGACATCCTTGACTCGTGTCTCTATTAATGGAGAATGTGTCTGACTTGTATCCTGCATATTTTACATATGCTTTTGGGCTATTATATAATTCCAAGATCCATTTCGTAAAGTTGGGGCCAAAGCCCCATTTTTGTAGTGCATAGTTCAGATATGACCAGGATACAGAGTCAAATGCCTGCTTTATATCTAGAGAGAGAAAGCACGCTGGGATTCCTCTTTTCTTTGCTATATGTGCCAAAAGATTTGCCCTTCTTATGTTGTCACCTGCCTGCCGGTTAGGCATGAAACCTACTTGGTCACGGTGGATCAGTGTTCCAATTATCATGTTTAGGCAATTCGCCAGAATTTTACCTAGGAGTTTAATGTCCGTATTTATCATTGAAATGGGGCGGAAGTTTTCACTGAGGGTATTATCCGCGTGCAGTTTAGGGATCATGCAGATGGTGGCTAGGAGTGATTCCTGTCTAAAGGTTTTTGGTTAAGTAGATCATTAAAAGCTTCTGCTAGTCTTGGGGAAAATAGGTTCGTTGAAAGTCTTATAGTATCGGGCTGTGAATCCGTCTGGACCGGGCCTTTTGTTTAATTTGAGATCCTTGATCGCAACGGTTACATCTTCTAAGGAGATAGGTTTATCCAAGTGCTCTTTTTGGGATTCAGTCATTTGGGGTAAATGGATTTGCGAGAAAAAGGAGTCTGCAGCTATTTCATAAAAAATATTTGTTTCTGAATAAAGCTTTTTCAGGTGAGCGTTGAATTTCTGCACTATTTTAAGGGGGTTGCTAGAAATAGTGTTGTTTGATAGTTTCAATTTTATAGGAGAGTATGACTTATTGATGGAATTAAGCGTCCTAGCTAGATATGCGCCAGTTTTGTTAGCATTTTTATAAAAAGTATGTTTGGACCTATTTAAAGATTTGTTTGCCGACTCTGTAAGAAATAAATCGTACTCCAGACGCGCTTTATCCAGGCGGATTTTGGCGTTGGGGGAGTGATCGTTTTGGAAAGCTAAGTAAGCTAGATTGAATTCAGTTTCCAGTCTCATTGCCATCTGTTTTCGATCTTTTTTAAGGATCCCTAATTGTCTTTGAAATGTCCCTCTCAGTACAGGTTTATGTGCCTCCCAGAGTGTGAGAGCAGATATTTCTGGGGTCATGTTAAATTCCAGGTAGTCTTTCAAAGATTGTTCAATTTCTGAGCAATACAAGGGATGCCTGAGTAGTATATCAGGCATATACCAAGTGGGATCTTGTTTTTTGGGGATAGTTGACGCTATTGTAATAGAAACAGCGTTATGATCTGACCAAGGAATGGGCATTAGAATGGAATTAAGAACTTCTGGCAACATTCCGATTGTAAGAAATATATGGTCTATTCGGCTAAGTGACTGATGCGGGTTGGAGAAGTAGGTGTAGTTACGCTTTGCAGGGTTAATTTCTCTCCAGGAGTCTACTAGGTTATATTTAGAAAGGAGATTGGATAGTGTCCATTTTGGGTGATGTTTCGGTTGAATGTAGGGAGATCTGTCTAGGAACGGCAGAATTACTTGATTTGAATCACCGCATATCAAAAGAGAACATATTTTATGCGTGTTGCCGGTTTGAAATAGGTGTGACTGAAACGGCATAGGGCTAAGGTTAGGGGCATAGTAGGATACTACCGTAACTGCAGAGTCTAGGATGTATCCTGTTAAGATCAGGTATCGGCCTTCAGGGTCTCTGAGTTCAGATTTCAGGGTGAATGGGGTTGATCGATGGAAAGCAATCAGGACTCCTCTTTTCTTAGCTGAGGCAGACGCCGTGTATACTTGTGGGTAAGCGGGGTTGAAGTGTTTAGGGGTGGAATCTGGGGTAAAGTGTGTCTCTTGTAGACAGACTAAAGAACCTAAAAGCTTTTGTACGCTTTTGTGGTACATTCAAGCCTTGTACATTGAGTGATATCATGTTCAAAGGTGCCATGGTAGCCAAACCAATAATCTCATTTTACCTTGCTTCTTCGAATGAAGATTGCTCCATGCAGACGGGATATGGAAAGGGGAGGGAAAGGAACCAAAATTGGAAATCTTAAAAGAAGAATGAACTTTGACTAATTTTTAATTGAATAATTGATTCCAAATGTTTTGAGATGTATTTAAATACTTGTATAGGGTTGATTTGGATGTGTTCCTATCTGAGGAAGTGCATGATCATACTAGCCGGAAACTGTCATACCATGGAATATTTCTGATGCTTGTATATATTTTTTGTTATTTGTGTATTTAATACATTTTATGTGCAGCAATCCTGCTTGAACTTTTTCTATATGTAGCCCATAGAATGTCCTGATTGTTTTGCACAGTGAGATTGCTAAGGTGCTATATATGTATATATATATATATGTATTATTATTATATATTTTTTTTTTACATACTGTCACCAAAGCAAGTGCAATATCCTTATAGTGCCATCGTATTGCTGTAGCAGTGATTATGTACAATGGCTGGCTGCTTAAAATGGCCGTTTAGGCATCTATCTAATATTTTTTTTTTTAGTTTCAATGTTTTTATTGAATTTTTTTTACAAAGAAATACAAAATGTAAGTAAAGTCCTTAGTTATTCTAACAATGCATGGGAACCTCCATTACAGACAAATTACAAACTGGAATCATTATGGAGCGGAGTAAGTAAGACATCATTATCCTCAACAATGACTTCAAAGCTCACTTGAAGTTCCACACATGGGCTGGATCTACTACCTTATGACATTTTAGTATTAAATCCTCCAACCATTAAAGGTAAACAAAAGTCATCCATAAAGAATTATTCAGATAAGCATATATGTTAGACACATCAACTAACCGCTGTATATATAAGCAAATCGGTGTAAACGGCTGTGTGGCAAGATCTCCCCCTCACTCCCTGAGATCGAACCACACTCCATGGAAATGCTCGCTACGCAGCGGTTAGGGAGCAAAGGCAAAAAAATAAATAAAAATTTAGATGACTCTCACATCATCATAATAACAAGACAAGGACAGAAAAGTGAAAAGGAGAAGAAAACAGAAGATAAGAGATAGTAGAGAAAATAGAGGAAGAAATAGAAAAAGAAAAAGAGAGTGACCCCGTGCTCCAACCCCACCACCCCGAGACTGCCCTACTCAGGCAAGAATCTCGGATCCCTCGTCAGGTATTTCACCCAGGGGTCCCAAACTTTGTCAAACATTTGCATTTTATCCTGCAATAGTGCAGACATACGTTCGTTTAGCATAATCCAAGAAAGCTTGTTCTTAAGATGCGCGAATGGTAAAGCCGCCCTCTTCCAGGATTTTGCAATAATAATCCTGGCTGAAATAAATATGAATGAGATAAGACGCCTCTGAGGTTTTGATGCCGTCTCTATCACACTACCCAGCAGTCTCGGGGACTTCACTAAATTGACCTGGGTAAGAGAGTAAATGAAGTTGTATACTCTGATCCAATAACGCCGTACCTTGGGGCACTGCCACCACACATGGTACATGGTTCCCTGCTGACCACATCCGCGAAAACACAGAGGGGACGCAGCCGCTACAAATGATGCCAGCCTGGTTGGAACCATATACCATCGCAGGAGCACTTTATAGTTCGCTTCAATAATTGATGTATTAATTATGGTCTTTGAGGCCCCTTGAGTTATAGCGTACCAATCACCCAGTTCAATTGTCTCCCGAAGGTCTTCCTCCCATTTTACCATATAAGCCAATTTGTCGGCAGAGTTAGTCAAGATAGTATATATTTCAGAGATATGCCCTCGGATTTTGTCGAAGCTCTGACACAGGTGCTCCATCGAGGACCTAGTTGTCATGTCAGAATCTCGCGACAAAGTCCCCAAGAAGTGCAGAATCTGAGCCCCTCGGAAAAACTCAGAGGGCGGCATTTGGTACTTCTCAATTAGTGCCTGTCTCGTCAATATACCCTTATGGTTACACAGATCAGCTATCCGTAGTAGCCCTTTGTTGGTCCACCAAAGAAACGTTCTGGGGGTGAGGCCCGGGGTGAAATCCGAATTTCCAAGAATCGGGGCCAATGGAGTATGTTGGGAAGAAAACTTGTACGTCTTCCTCAACCTATCCCAAATACCCAGGGATGAGGACAATGCCGGACACAGGATTGGGGGCCGGTCCCCAGGCGACAACCATAAAAGGTGCGACATCGGCCTTCCCGTGCATGCAAATTCCTCCATCTTCATCCAAATCGGATGGGGCTTGGCAGAATGAAACCTGGCAAGTTGAGCCAGTTGAGCTGCGTAATAATATTTTTGCAGATCTGGGGCACCCAGTCCACCCCTCCTTTTAGGGGTAAATAGTGTGCGCTTATTCACCCTGGGCCTCTTATCCCCCCAGATAAAAGACAAAATTTTTTTCTGGAATGCTAACAGATCTGAACGGACAATCGAGATTGGCAACGTTCGAAACAAATACAATACCCTCGGGAGTACATTCATCTTAACGGAGTGTAGTCTGCCAAACCACGAGGGGGGACGAAGCATCCACCTGGCCAAGTCAGCCGTCAGACGTTGAAATGATGTTGGGTAATTTTTTGAGTACAGAGTGCGTAATGTCGGGGTGAGATTTATTCCTAGATAAGGGAGCGACTCCGCGTGCCAAACAAATTTAAAGGAGCGTTTGAGTGTCAATAGCGTATTATCTGATAGCGAGATGTTCATAGCCTGGGACTTATCATGATTTATACTAAGACCTGAAATCGCCGTAAATAGTTTAAGTATAGTGTATAGGTTAGGAAGGGTGGTGATCGGCGTCGAGACCATCATCAAGATATCATCCGCAAAGAGGATACATTTATGCTCATGGTTGCCACAAGTAATGCCCCGTACGTCAGTTGAATTACGTATTTTTATAGCGAGCGGCTCTAGAGCCAAAACGAAAAGCAACGGGGACAGGGGGCACCCTTGACGAGTCCCTCTACGAATAGGGAAAGGGCCGGATGAGTATCCCTTCACCATCAGTGAAGCAGAAGGGGACTCATAGAGAACCCGTAATATGGACAGAAAATTTGACCCAAACCCCAGCTTAGTCAGGACATAGAAGAGGTATTCCCATGATAGGGAATCAAAGGCTTTGTGCATGTCCAAAGACAACAACATCCCCCTCCTAGGTCCCCCATTATCCCAGTCCGAATGTATCGCAGAAATAGCGTCTATGACTCTCCTAGTCTGATCCGAAGCTTGTCGTCCGGGGACAAACCCTGCCTGATCTGGGTGAACATACTGCGCGAGAAACGAATTAAGTCTGGCTGCCAGGACTTTAGTCATGATTTTGAGGTCGGTATTTATCAACGATATGGGGCGGTAATTTGCACAAAGCCCGTGATCTTTCCCCGGTTTCGGGATAACATGGACATAGGCCCTGTTCTCCTGAGCCGGGAGACCAATGCCCCTCCGCTAATATTTTTTTTTTTTAATTATCTATGCTCCCTGCTTATCGAAAAAAAAAAATCCACATTCTTACCGCTCTTACCATAAAGAACCCTGTATGTAATTTAAGGTTAAACCGCTTCTCTTCTAATTTTAGTGAATGGCCACGTGTCTTTTTCATTTCCCTATCATCACTGTAACAGCAATCAAAGTGTAAACAAATCCCTAATCACCCCCCCCCCCCAACACAGAGTACTACAATATCCCTATGATGACACTGAACTACTGTAATAAAAGTATGTAAAAAAAAATTGTAAAAAACAAAACAGAGAAATGTTAACCAAAAAGAACAAAACAACTGAATAAAAAAATAATATTTCTTTTAACATTCTGTCACCAATCAGTATCCCTTATCACTGCTACACCAGGCATATGATGATGCTGTACTGCACTGGTGACAGTATGTAAAAAAAAAATTGTGGAAAAAACATCAAGACAGATGCATTTTCAAATATATACCATGTTTTGTAGACGCAATAACTTTCACACAAACCAATAAAACACTTATTGTGGTTTATTTATGTAGCAGAATAAATTTTATAAATCTATAAAGAAATTTGATTGTATTAAATATATTTTATAACAGAAAGAAAAAACAATTAAACATATTTTCAATCTTTTTTTTTTTGTTTAAATAGCAAAACAAACAAAAAAAACTGTGGTGATCAAATACCACCACAAGAAAGCTCTATTTTTGTGAAAGAAATATAATTTGTGTAGTGTTGCATGACTGAGCAATTACCAGTTAAAGTAGCACAGTGCTGAATAGAAAGAAATTGCCTGGTCATGAAGGGGTTAAAACCTTCAGGAGTTTAAGTGGTTAAACATGCTTGGAAAAAACATAAACAAAACAAAAAAAATCACACTCAATTAGCCACTTAGTTTTTTTCTGCTGTCTCACTTCTCAATTTCTGTTTTTCTTTGGTGCAAGACAATTTAGAAGCAGGAGAGATCCATACCATCATCACTACCCTTCAGTACAGTGCCAAAAGTGGGCACCTCTTCTAACTCGGCCTTATTCTGGCCCTGCATGGATTTTATTATCTTGAGTATAACAAGAAAATCAGTTAAGGTAAGGGCAGAATGTTATCCATGTTTTTATTAGCTAGCTACTTTTAATGCCCTGTACACACGATCGGTCCATCCGATGAAAACGGACTGATGGATTTTTTCATCAGTTATCCGATGGAGCTGACTGATGATCAAGTCGTGCCTACACACCATCGGTTAAAAAAACGATTGCGTCAGAACGCGGTCACGTAAACCACGTATGACGGCACTATAAAGGGGAAGTTCAAATCCAATGGCGCCACCGTTGGGGCTGCTTTAGCTGATTTAGTGTTAGTAAAAGACGATTCATGCTTTTCTGTCTGTTACAGCGTGATGAATGTGCTATCTCCATAACAAACGCTAGTTTTACCAGAACGAGCGCTCCCGTCCCCTAATTTAGTCTGAGCACGTGTGGATTTTTAATCGATGGACGTGCCTACAGACAATTGTTTTTTTCCTATCAGTTAGTTAACCATCAGATGATTTTAAAAGAAGTTCTTAGTTTTTTAACCGATGGATAAAAAAACGATGGAGCCCATACACGATCGGTTAGTCTGATGAAAATGGTCCATCAGACCGTTTTCATCAGACAAAGCGATCGCGTGTACGCGGCATTACTGTTTGTACACATTATGTAACTGAAAGCAGGTAATTGTGCAATATGCATATTTATATTCTAATGAGATTCACCAATGCCTGGACTAGTAATATATCATGAATTATATGGAAATATATTAGTTTTGTTTTTTATACATTTTTAATATTTTCCTAAGGCTGCTCCCATAGATAATACATCTATCGTGTTAGAAAAGGTGACAGCTCTTATTGAACAGAAATTATATTATACTAATATGGTTAGGGAATATGGGTGTCACCCATTGTATAACAGTAAACTAAGATAATACCTAAGATTAATGTGACAGAAAAATATTTCTGTTATTCTGTTAAGGATTAACATTACTGAAAATCTAATCTCTCGCTTTCCAAAATGTATTCAAATGGCAATATTTGTTATATTTTGCTGGTCCTAGTTCAGTAGAGCCATGTCTTGAGTAGTTGTTCATGCTTTAACATTTTGGAAAGTAATATGTCTGGATGAAATACAATACAATAACAAAGCAAGCATTACCATATGTCAGTTTCAGTTTTTGGACAGTATTACAATGATTAAGCAGACTAATATAATGTGGAATGAAATCTAACACATCAGCAGTGTAAACCTAAAAGCACAACAGAACTCAAGCAGTGGGTTACGGAACCTCGGTTAGTATATGTCATTTGGAAAACATCTGTACGCATATTTTAACAGAAAAATGTCAAACATCCAACTGATAGAGTAAATTTATACTTTATACAGGGTTTGCGCTGGTTCAAAAATGACTTCACTTTGCTGTAAAAGTTTATTTTGACAAACATACCACACTTAAGAGGAAATATTCTGGAACTGATTCATTTTGTGCAAACGGCAGACACAGTTTCCAATAGTCAAAGCTGAACCATTAAAAAGACTTTATAAACAATAATTGCATTATTTGTTAAATACTCAAACATGTGCATATGAGTGTCATAGCAGATGAGGTGTAAATTTATTTTCAGTAAATCTTAATTTAGTGTATATAATGTGATTTTCAGAAGGCTTTGTTCATAGGCTTTGTCACTAGATTCCATATTCCTGGCAATCTACGTGGAGATGAAAATGATTTGTTTTTCTTTAGTTCCAGAAAATTAGGCTGTTAAAGATTATTTAAAGGATATTTAAAGGTGTGTTAAAAAAAACAAGCAAAAAACAAACATGTCATACTTACCTCCTCTGTGCAGTTAAAGTGCCCAATCCTCCTCTTCTGGGGTCCCTCAGAGGCTCTCCTGGCTCCTCCTCTTCTCAAGTGCCCCGTTAAAGAGCCGCTCTCCCTCAGGGCATTCGTGCAACATGCTCCCGTGTCCTGCTGCTGCTTCCATTGACACAGACAGCAGGACTCGGCCCCCGCCCCCAGCTCCCGCTTCATTGGATTTTATTGACAACAGCGGGAGCAAATGGCTTTGCTGCTATCAATCTATCCAATTGGGCCCAGAGACACCAGCTGGAGCTGGTGTGCTTGTCCCCGTCACTGGAAACACCGGTTTCAGGTAAGTAAAAGGGGGGCTCTGGGGGCTGCATTACAGGAGGTTTTTCACCTTAATGCATAGAATGCATTAAAGTGAAAAACCTTGAGTTTACAACTTATTTAATTCTACAATAATTATGTAATGTTTTAATACGGCTTTTAGACTCTGACACTTCTTTCTTGTGTTCTGTATAATTACTGTTCTGGTTTGTGGTAAATTGACTGATTGATTTTTGGCTGTGAAAATGTTTTATTTTTTCTCATATTCTAGAGATTAAATCTAAACGAAACAAAACTAAAAAAAAACACACACAGCCTGTATAGAAGAACTCAGACTTTAAGGGGTAAACAAAACATAAAGAACCAATAAGTAATGAAAGATCCAAGAAAAGTTTGGTTCACTGTAAATTTTAGAACACTTGAAAAATCCTCAAACCCCAAGCTTAAATTAAAGAAGAAAAGAGGAGCACTTCTAAGAGTAGCCAACATTTAAATAAGTTGGAAACCAAATCTTGGAATTTTCAAGGCCAATGTGCAAGCTTTTGGTAAAAAGAGAATGGGTAGCTGGGCACTGCCATGGGGGACATTTATCAATCCCCAACCTTTTTTTTAATATTGTTCAAAGGGGAGTGGGTTTTTCATTTTAATAAGCATTTAAAAGCAACATTACAAATACACAATTCTTCAAAAAAACACTTTTCTAGGAGGTTTTAAATACCCATATGAGACAGAACACCTCCTAGGATGACATAATTTTTTTTTTTTACCACCAAATGATAGTTATGATCTCTGCTTCTGTTTGTAAATTGTCTGTGGGATCCTGGGTGATGTGACTGACCATATATGGTCATGCCCATACATCAATGAAGTCAGCCAGCATCCCCAGCCACATTTTTTATACATTTACCAGCCACTTGGTAGTAGGGATGAGCTTTATGTTCGGGTCGTCAATTTGGGGTGTTCGCGGCAAATTAGAAAAGTCGCGGAACACCCTTTAAAAGTCTATGGAAGAAATCTAAAGTGCTAATTTTAAAGGTTGTTTGTTAAAGGGGGCTTCCAGATTCCGATAAGCCCCCCGCCCGCAGACCCCCACAACCACCGGGCAAGGATTGTGGGGATGAGGCCCTTGTCCCCATCAACATGGGGACATCCTCCCCATGTTGAGGGCATGTGGCCTGGTACAGTTCAGGAGGGGGGCGCTCTCTCATCCCCCCTCTTTTCCTGCAGCCTGCCAGGTTGCATACTCAGATAAGGGTCTGGTATGGATTTTTGGGGGAACCCCATGCCATTTTTTTTAAATTAGGCGCAGGGTTCCCCTTAATATACATACCAGACCTGAAGGGCCTGGTAATGGAATTTGGGGGGACGCCCACACATTTTTTTTCAATGACTTTCAATGACTTTCATCTGTATTGCCAGGACCCGACAATTCATTATAGCCGCAAGTAGTTTTAAATTACTTTTTTTCATTTAGAAATGACATTTTGTGCAGGGACAGTTCTAAACATGGGAAACATGACATACTATAGACACCCCCAGGTACGAAATTTAAAGAAATATTTCACTTTTATTGTTTCACTTTAAGCATTATTAAAATCACTGCTCTCGAAAAAACTTCCATTTTTAAACTTTTTTTGCATTGATACATGTCCCCTGAGACAGGACCCAGGTCCCCAAACACTTTTTATGACAATAACTTGCATATTAACCTTTAAAATGAGCACTTATGATTTTTCATGTTCATGTCCCATAGACTTTAATGGCATTTCGTGTTCGAACACATTTTTTGCCTGTTCGCATTTTCTGGTGCGAACCGAACCGGGGGGGGAGGTGTTCGGCTCATCCCTAACCTACACACAAACATCAACTGTGAAGATAACCAAGATAGAAATAGAATCCGTTGTTAGGCCATAATTCCTCCATATGGATGAATACGCATGGCAATAATAGGCTCCAGTTAGGGAAGTCTTAATTTTTTTTGCCTTAAAGGATGTTTATCCTATACAAAACAAAAACTCAAACAAAGAAAGGGAAACAAAAGGCTAGATATTATAAGGATAAAGAAGTCCTATATTCCATAAAGCAAAGGTTATAGCCTTAATAATACATTGATAGTAACAATGGGTGATCTATAGAATGGGCCCTAAAAAGTCGCCCACCATTGCGCCTATGGAGGAGTGGATGATGCCTAGCTGCTGTTTAGAAGATAATAAGTGAACAAAAGGAATGTAAGATGATGAAACTCTCTAAGGAGTGTCAACAAATTAAAACAGCGCTATCAAATAACTGTGCATATTTGACTATATAAAATACATTACTACAACCCATATGTAATGATATACAGTGATAATAAACAAAATATATCCAGTTTAAGAAATAAACACTAAACTGTGACTGTAATAATAAACACCCGTGATTGACTTAAACGTGAAGTGAATGCACTGAAAGTGCAAGAGACAGTCTTTAAAAAAATTTAGAATGTGGCCAAACAAAGCAAAGTTCATGTGTATAAGGATCCTGCGATCTTCAAATTTTTTCAAAAACTTCCACCACACCCGACAGTGCTCAGTGATTCCTCCCCCATCAAATGGACACTCACCGGATAGGTATGCCTCACACTCTCATGTTTTGGCACAAAAAACCTTATCAGATGTAGTTGTTCCCGTCAATAAAGATGTAATCCAAATATGACATCCAATCAGTTCCACATATATGTCAGAGAGAGACAAAAGAAGTGCAAATAGTGTGATACCATCAAAGGTTTAATAGCACACCAAAATAAAACTTCAAACAGTGCACTCACAAACAAAATCTTGTAAAACAGCAGAATATCACATCAAGAAACTCCTTCAAACGTCAAAATGGTGAGAAGCGGTCACGGCGGACCCCCGATCAGCGAGAAAAAGTGAAACCAATTCTCCTACTCATGGTGCCATGGACTTCTGTCAGATGCAGCTGCACATCCACTTAAATAAAAAACTTCAAACGCACTCTGCATCCAAAAACGCAGCACTCACTAGTAAAATTAGACTGTATGGCAATACCCCGACATGTTTCGTTATAAAAACTTATTCATGGGACTAACCACACAGTCATAAATGGTTACCTTATATCTGATGTAGTCAGATCAATCATCCTATCAGTCCTGGGCGTTTTCCCACTTCCTCCAAAACTGTGGGCGGAAGTAAACGATAATCCCAAACTACTGTGGGCTGACAGCATCATCCACCACCACTGGCTGGTGTATGAATCAATCAGCCAGTGCGATAGGCATGGCACCAGTCCCCAGATTCCAATAGGTGAGAGAGTATGTTAATCACATCCCCCAACAGCAGCAGTCTGAGCCAATCACGTGCTGCACAGCGCATCCCGCTCCGCCTACAACGATGGGCGGGCCTAGAGCGCTTATGCAGCCAAAGCTAGGAGGAAGTCAGCGCCTCCTCCATTGGCTGGCTGTCTTACCCAGCAGCCACAGCGGTAAGCCGACCTGATAGGCTCGCCGCGGGGAATGGCTTCTAACAGCACAACAGGGGCAAGTCAGCTGTTGTATAGGCAGACGTGGGCGGCGGAAATGAGAGGAAAAAAAAAAAAGCCGATTTCCGGGTGTCCCCGTGACCACGAATCACATCTACAGCACAATCATTACACTGTGTTTATATTGAATAGCCATACAACAGTTCCTAATTAAGTCATCAGCTGATATATATCAATCATGCGCTGGAGTATATCAACAAATACATATAAAAACATTTGTCACTGGATGAAGGCAATAGTCAGTTAAAATAAATTAATAACATTTTGCATTAGTACATATTAGTATCAAACGCTAATTGCAAATTCATATAAATGATTAAATATATATAATTAAAATATATCTAAAATATGTAAAAAATGCATTAAAAATGAAACTCGATAAAATCAATCTAAAACTGGAACTAAATACAAGTGGTGAATTAGTGATCGCTGAGCTGATCGCAAATGGTCACCGATAACACCACCACTGGAGAAGGGATTAATTAATAGCAAAATATCAGATAAATGAATAAAAGAGTACATATACTGAAAAGATGCCAGAAAGGGTAATACTAAACCCACGGAGGGAAAGGTGTGGGTATGATAAATGTCTAAGAATTATTGATGAAGCAATTCAAGTCTACCTCTATATTCAACCCCCGCGGAAAAAGACATTTTAGCAAGAATATCCAGTGAGTTTCGCGCTGTGAAAGGTCACGGACTCTGTGTGACCCCCTCCAAGATGGGTAAACCACATCTATGCCACAAAATTGAGCAAGCGTGGGGTCCTGGTTATGTACCTTTTTAAAATGCATGGAAACGCTATGTTCCTCAAAGCCTTTTTTAATATTTGCTAGGTGTTCTGATATGCGGATTCTTAGAAGTCTTTTAGTCCTCCCAACATATAAAAATCCGCATGGGCACCATAGCAAATATACAACATATGACGAGTTGCATGTACTGAATTCTTTAATGTCAAACATTGTGCAATCGGAGCTGGTAACTTTGTTAATTCCTTTGTTGTGTTCTTTCACCGTGCGGCAGCAAATACACCTTCTGCAAGGAAAGAATCCTTTCAGATCTATTTTCAATTGGCGATCAGGTGGATCCAATATTTTGCGGACCACTCTATCGCCAAAATTGGGCGCACATCTATATATAAAACGTGGCTGCTGAGGAATCACTCCACCCAGATGTCTATCTCTGCTGAGGATGTGCCAGTGTTTCTTATATATGGTTTCAATTTCCTTATATTGGATGTGGAAGCCCGTCAGGAAGCTCCACTGGTGTTCATTTGTGGATGGTTCTTCTATTTTCTTCTTAAAACAGTCTTCTCTCGGCTTCTCTGCGATCTCTTGAATCATTGACACCAGGTTGATCATATCATATCCCTTTTGGGCAAATCTCTTCTTCAGTACATTCGCCTGCTCAAAATAATCTGAGTCATCAGTGCAGTTTCGGCGCACTCGGAGAAATTGCCCTTTAGGGATATTCTTTATCCAAGCAGGGTGGTGTCCACTTCTGATCGATAGATAACTGTTTCGATCAGTGCTTTTAAAGTACACCTTTGTTTTCAACCTGTCATTACATCTTTCTATAGTTACATCCAAGAAGTTAACTGAACACGCACTGATCACATATTCCAGTTTAATGTTGTTCACATTGTTGTTCAATACTTCAAGGAAAACTTTGAGATCTGTTTCCGATCCCTGCCAGATCAAAAAGATGTCGTCAATGTATCTCCGATAGAAGATAAGTTGAGATCTTTGATCTCTGAAGACACTTTTGTCCTCCCACTCCGCCATAAACAGGTTGGCGAGGCTAGGGGCATATTTAGCTCCCATAGCCACGCCAACCTGTTGTGAAAAAAAGAAACCATCGAACCAAAAATAATTATGCGACATACAGAAATCGAGGGCTTGACCCAAAAATCTTTTTTGTGTAAACGGGATCTCCTCCCTCTTACTCAATGCCCAATTGAGTGCCAGAGCAGCGTCCTCATGCTGTATTATAGTATATAGTGAGGCGACATCCGCCGTCACAAGGAAGGTTTCAGTACCTGGATTTATTCTTATATCCTCCAGGGATATGAGCAGATCAGCTGTATCCTTTAAGTATGCTTTGGTTTCCCGCACACTTGGCTGGAGGAATTTGTCCAAGTATTCACCTAACCTTGCCGTGACGGACCCAATGCCGTTCACTATTGGACGGGCTGGTGGCATGGTTGCATGTTTGTGTATCTTCGGTAAGGTGTAGATAACCGGAACTCTACACACAGAAGGAGCCAAATATGCTTTCTCTTTAATATTCAGGGCATTGATCTGGAAACCCCATTGTATTAAGGAATCCAGTTGTGTTTTGTATGCTTCTGTAGGGTCAGAATTCAACCTCTTATAGGTGGTTCGATCTTCCAACAGTGTGGACAATTGCTGATGATAATAGTCTTTGTCCATCACTACTACTCCGCCCCCCTTATCAGCAGGGCGGATAATGATGTTCTTTTTGTCTTCCAGTAGCTTGATACCTTCCCTGATATACTCAGGATTGATATCTTTTTTCTGTGGCAGATCTTCTATATCTTTTAGCACAAGCTGTTTAAAGACTTCAATGTAGTGATTGTTGGAATTTTGGGGGTTGAAGAGCGATTTATTCTTCAACCCACTGTCTATGTTCCTATTGGCTGTAGTGCTCCTCATTGATGCTTCGACTGGGTGGCTCAGAAAATATTTTTTCAAATTTAATGTTCTGATAAATTTGTGGGTATCAATATAGATGTTAAACTTATTCATGGCCTTTCTAGGGGCACATTTTAGGCCTGTATCTAATACGTTGAGTTCTTTTGCACTCAAAGTAACCCGACTTAAATTGTAGATACCAGATCCTATGTTCTCCTTGCTCTTTTTTTCGGATTGCTTGCGTCTTCCAGCCCTGCACCCCCTTCTTCTCTTTGCAGGTATTCCCCAGCTCTGTTCATCAGATAAGGTGGACCAGTCTTCTCCCCCCCTCTGTTCATTGGTTGTAAATTCCTCTTCGGAGTCCCCCCTCTTCCCCCCCTCCCTCTCTGTCCTAAAAAAGAAGCAGACTGGGGTTGGTGATGATATTGATCAGATGGAGGGTATTGATACCATTGATGGTAATCCTGCTGGGGATAGTAGTGGGATTGATCTGGAACACCATAATGTTGTTGTGGCCGAGGGGACTGGTAATAGCCACTATACTGACCATTCTCCCTATTATGGCGTGGTGGTCCGGGTGATTCATAATATGATTCGGGATGCCCACCCTTAGCACCTTGCGGTAAGTTATTACGTGGGTGGTTTCCTCCCGTATGGTCAGCTTTTTTCAAAGGACCCTTAGGTTTTCCTGAATCCTTCTTTAGAGCAGCAACACTCGTTTTAGACTGCTGTTGTTCTGTTGTGTCATTCACTGGATCTCCTTCAGAGCCTGTATTACTCTGCCATGCGTAGATTTTGCTGTTTTTAAAATCCTCAGAATCTCGGTTGTACTTTTTTACTTTCCTTTTCTGAGTGTCCCTATCTACCTTCTCCAGTTTCTTTTTCATACTATTGTTGAACTCTTTGATCATTTCTGATTCCTTGATTGGCTCTAATTGTTTTTGTATGATTTTAATTTTTTCATTAATTAGACTTAGTTTAATTTGTTTCCTCTTCAGAACCAGAACCTGTAGTTCTTTCCCGACTTTATTAAAAAAATTAAGCCATTCATCCATATACTTTACATAAGTAAGACCGTCTTGAGGGGTGACTTCCCACCTCAGACTCCTAAAAATTAGACCCTCTTTGTTGTAGTGTTCGAATGTGAAGACATCCCACCAGGCCTTTACCTGTTTCTCTAACAGGTTATCTAATGCCTTCAGGATGCTGGGATAATCTTCCTCACAGTCTGTCATTTCTTGACTGGAGGAAAAAATAGAGTCAGCACTTATTTGTCTGTTGGACAAAAAGTCGATAGCGTCCATGGCTGCACACGGTTAAAAAATAAAGATGATAGTAACAATGGGTGATCTATAGAATGGGCCCTAAAAAGTCGCCCACCGTTGCGCCTATGGAGGAGTGGATGATGCCTAGCTGCTGTTTAGAAGATAATAAGTGAACAAAAAGAATGTAAGATGATGAAACTCTCTAAGGAGTGTCAACAAATTAAAACAGCGCTATCAAATAACTGTGCATATTTGACTATATAAAATACATTACTACAACCCATATGTAATGATATACAGTGATAATAAACAAAATATATCTAGTTTAAGAAATAAACACTAAACTGTGACTGTAATAATAAACACCCGTGATTGACTTAAACGTGAAGTGAACGCACTGAAAGTGCAAGAGACAGTCTTTAAAAAAATTTAGAATGTGGCCAAACAAAGCAAAGTTCATGTGTATAAGGATCCTGCGATCTTCAAATTTTTTCAAAAACTTCCACCACACCCGACAGTGCTCAGTGATTCCTCCCCCATCAAATGGACACTCACCGGATAGGTATGCCTCACACTCTCATGTTTTGGCACAAAAAACCTTATCAGATGTAGTTGTTCCCGTCAATAAAGATGTAATCCAAATATGACATCCAATCAGTTCCACATATATGTCAGAGAGAGACAAAAGAAGTGCAAATAGTGTGATACCATCAAAGGTTTAATAGCACACCAAAATAAAACTTCAAACAGTGCACTCACAAACAAAATCTTGTAAAACAGCAGAATATCACATCAAGAAACTCCTTCAAACGTCAAAATGGTGAGAAGCGGTCACGGCGGACCCCCGATCAGCGAGAAAAAGTGAAACCAATTCTCCTACTCACGGTGCCATGGACTTCTGTCAGATGCAGCTGCACATCCACTTAAATAAAAAACTTCAAACGCACTCTGCATCCAAAAACGCAGCACTCACTAGTAAAATTAGACTGTATGGCAATACCCCGACATGTTTCGTTATAAAAACTTATTCATGGGACTAACCACACAGTCATAAATGGTTACCTTATATCTGATGTAGTCAGATCAATCAGCCTATCAGTCCTGGGCGTTTTCCCACTTCCTCCAAAACTGTGGGCGGAAGTAAACGATAATCCCAAACTACTGTGGGCTGACAGCATCATCCACCACCACTGGCTGGTGTATGAATCAATCAGCCAGTGCGATAGGCGTGGCGCCAGTCCCCAGATTCCAATAGGTGAGAGAGTATGTTAATCACATCCCCCAACAGCAGCAGTCTGAGCCAATCACGTGCTGCACAGCGCATCCCGCTCCGCCTACAACGATGGGCAGGCCTAGAGCGCTTATGCAGCCAAAGCTAGGAGGAAGTCAGCGCCTCCTCCATTGGCTGGCTGTCTTACCCAGCAGCCACAGCGGTAAGCCGACCTGATAGACTCGCCGCGGGGAATGGCTTCTAACAGCACAACAGGGGCAAGTCAGCTGTTGTATAGGCAGACGTGGGCGGCGGAAATGAGAGGAAAAAAAAAAAAAGCCGATTTCCGGGTGTCCCCGTGACCACGAATCACATCTACAGCACAATCATTACACTGTGTTTATATTGAATAGCCATACAACAGTTCCTAATTAAGTCATCAGCTGATATATATCAATCATGCGCTGGAGTATATCAACAAATACATATAAAAACATTTGTCACTGGATGAAGGCAATAGTCAGTTAAAATAAATTAATAACATTTTGCATTAGTACATATTAGTATCAAACGCTAATTGCAAATTCATATAAATGATTAAATATATATAATTAAAATATATCTAAAATATGTAAAAAATGCATTAAAAATGAAACTCGATAAAATCAATCTAAAACTGGAACTAAATACAAGTGGTGAATTAGTGATCGCTGAGCTGATCGCAAATGGTCACCGATAACACCACCACTGGAGAAGGGATTAATTAATAGCAAAATATCAGATAAATGAATAAAAGAGTACATATACTGAAAAGATGCCAGAAAGGGTAATACTAAACCCACGGAGGGAAAGGTGTGGGTATGATAAATGTCTAAGAATTATTGATGAAGCAATTCAAGTCTACCTCTATATTCAACCCCCGCGGAAAAAGACATTTTAGCAAGAATATCCAGTGAGTTTCGCGCTGTGAAAGGTCACGGACTCTGTGTGACCCCCTCCAAGATGGGTAAACCACATCTATGCCACAAAATTGAGCAAGCGTGGGGTCCTGGTTATGTACCTTTTTAAAATGCATGGAAACGCTATGTTCCTCAAAGCCTTTTTTAATATTTGCTAGGTGTTCTGATATGCGGATTCTTAGAAGTCTTTTAGTCCTCCCAACATATAATAACCCGCATGGGCACCATAGCAAATATACAACATATGACGAGTTGCATGTACTGAATTCTTTAATGTCAAACATTGTGCCATCGGAGCTGGTAACTTTGTTAATTCCTTTGTTGTGTTCTTTCACCGTGCGGCAGCAAATACACCTTCTGCAAGGAAAGAATCCTTTCAGATCTATTTTCAATTGGCGATCAGGTGGATCCAATATTTTGCGGACCACTCTATCGCCAAAATTGGGCGCACGTCTATATATAAAACGTGGCTGCTGAGGAATCACTCCACCCAGATGTCTATCTCTGCTGAGGATGTGCCAGTGTTTCTTATATATGGTTTCAATTTCCTTATATTGGATGTGGAAGCCCGTCAGGAAGCTCCACTGGTGTTCATTTGTGGATGGTTCTTCTATTTTCTTCTTAAAACAGTCTTCTCTCGGCTTCTCTGCGATCTCTTGAATCATTGACACCAGGTTGATCTCATCATATCCCTTTTGGGCAAATCTCTTCTTCAGTACATTCGCCTGCTCAAAATAATCTGAGTCATCAGTGCAGTTTCGGCGCACTCGGAGAAATTGCCCTTTAGGGATATTCTTTATCCAAGCAGGGTGGTGTCCACTTCTGATCGATAGATAACTGTTTCGATCAGTGCTTTTAAAGTACACCTTTGTTTTCAACCTGTCATTACATCTTTCTATAGTTACATCCAAGAAGTTAACTGAACACGCACTGATCACATATTCCAGTTTAATGTTGTTCACATTGTTGTTCAATACTTCAAGGAGAACTTTGAGATCTGTTTCCGATCCCTGCCAGATCAAAAAGATGTCGTCAATGTATCTCCGATAGAAGATAAGTTGAGATCTTTGATCTCTGAAGACACTTTTGTCCTCCCACTCCGCCATAAACAGGTTGGCGAGGCTAGGGGCATATTTAGCTCCCATAGCCACGCCAACCTGTTGTGAAAAAAAGAAACCATCGAACCAAAAATAATTATGCGACATACAGAAATCGAGGGCTTGACCCAAAAATCTTTTTTGTGTAAACGGGATCTCCTCCCTCTTACTCAATGCCCAATTGAGTGCCAGAGCAGCGTCCTCATGCTGTATTATAGTATATAGTGAGGCGACATCCGCCGTCACAAGGAAGGTTTCAGTACCTGGATTTATTCTTATATCCTCCAGGGATATGAGCAGATCAGCTGTATCCTTTAAGTATGCTTTGGTTTCCCGCACACTTGGCTGGAGGAATTTGTCCAAGTATTCACCTAACCTTGCCGTGACGGACCCAATGCCGTTCACTATTGGACGGGCTGGTGGCATGGTTGCATGTTTGTGTATCTTCGGTAAGGTGTAGATAACCGGAACTCTACACACAGAAGGAGCCAAATATGCTTTCTCTTTAATATTCAGGGCATTGATCTGGAAACCCCATTGTATTAAGGAATCCAGTTGTGTTTTGTATGCTTCTGTAGGGTCAGAATTCAACCTCTTATAGGTGGTTCGATCTTCCAACAGTGTGGACAATTGCTGATGATAATAGTCTTTGTCCATCACTAGTACTCCACCCCCCTTATCAGCAGGGCGGATAATGATGTTCTTTTTGTCTTCCAGTAGCTTGATACCTTCCCTGATATACTCAGGATTGATATCTTTTTTCTGTGGCAGATCTTCTATATCTTTTAGCACAAGCTGTTTAAAGACTTCAATGTAGTGATTGTTGGAATTTTGAATTGTAGGGATGCGCTGTGCAGCACGTGATTGGCTCAGACTGCTGCTGTTGGGGGATGTGATTAACATACTCTCTCACCTATTGGAATCTGGGGACTGGCGCCACGCCTATCGCACTGGCTGATTGATTCATACACCAGCCAGTGGTGGTGGATGATGCTGTCAGCCCACAGTAGTTTGGGATTATCGTTTACTTCCGCCCACAGTTTTGGAGGAAGTGGGAAAACGCCCAGGACTGATAGGCTGATTGATCTGACTACATCAGATATAAGGTAACCATTTATGACTGTGTGGTTAGTCCCATGAATAAGTTTTTATAACGAAACATGTCGGGGTATTGCCATACAGTCTAATTTTACTAGTGAGTGCTGCGTTTTTGGATGCAGAGTGCGTTTGAAGTTTTTTATTTAAGTGGATGTGCAGCTGCATCTGACAGAAGTCCATGGCACCGTGAGTAGGAGAATTGGTTTCACTTTTTCTCGCTGATCGGGGGTCCGCCGTGACCGCTTCTCACCATTTTGACGTTTGAAGGAGTTTCTTGATGTGATATTCTGCTGTTTTACAAGATTTTGTTTGTGAGTGCACTGTTTGAAGTTTTATTTTGGTGTGCTATTAAACCTTTGACGGTATCACACTATTTGCACTTCTTTTGTCTCTCTCTGACATATATGTGGAACTGATTGGATGTCATATTTGGATTACATCTTTATTGACGGGAACAACTACATCTGATAAGGTTTTTTGTGCCAAAACATGAGAGTGTGAGGCATACCTATCCGGTGAGTGTCCATTTGATGGGGGAGGAATCACTGAGCACTGTCGGGTGTGGTGGAAGTTTTTGAAAAAATTTGAAGATCGCAGGATCCTTATACACATGAACTTTGCTTTGTTTGGCCACATTCTAAATTTTTTTAAAGACTGTCTCTTGCACTTTCAGTGTGTTCACTTCACGTTTAAGTCAATCACGGGTGTTTATTATTACAGTCACAGTTTAGTGTTTATTTCTTAAACTGGATATATTTTGTTTATTATCACTGTATATCATTACATATGGGTTGTAGTAATGTATTTTATATAGTCAAATATGCACAGTTATTTGATAGCGCTGTTTTAATTTGTTGACACTCCTTAGAGAGTTTCATCATCTTACATTCTTTTAATACATTCCTATTGTCAGATAACAATCCACCGAAGAACTAGCATATCTATCAATGGCCAGCAGAATTGCAGATGCTCACACAGGCAAGAAGGGTCGGGAATACATGAGAGATTCTAGGTGCTCAGTGGCCTATTTAAAGCCTTCAGCAGCAACTATTAACTGCTTGGTGAGCTTCAGCTTCCCTGTGTTTTCCTGAGTTCTTGTTCCTGCTATCTTTGGATTTCCTGTTGCCGACCCAGCTTGCCTTTGACCAGTCTTATCTCTATTTTCTGGCTTTGACCCTTGGCTTGTTTCAGTGACTCTACTTCTGTCTGCTTATCCGTGTATGACCCCGGCTTACCCCTGGCTGATCCTCTGTGTATGACTTTTGGCATGGCTTCTGACCCGTCAGCTGCCTCCCAGCAGACATCTCTTCATCACTTCAGCTTGTCGCAGCTGGCAACCCCTGCTTCTTTGTGTATAGAACTCCATGTACCACCTTCAGGGGGCGCTCTGCACTCAAGGGAAGCCCTCTCAACACCTCCGACCAGGTACGTGACACCTATAAAATACGGGGGGGTTGGGTGGTAGCTGGTTAAAGTATTCCACTTTGAATCTTAAAGTAATCTAAAATGGTGCCTTAATTGGTCTGCTGCTGAAGCCATGATCCCATGGCTCCATCATCCATGCGCACTGGGGTCACAAGTTCACAAGACAGGAAGAGAAACTGACCAGCTCTCTCACTGGGAACTGTCACTACACGCTGTATGAGAGAGCTCTCCGAACACTGCAGCTAGCAAACTCCTTTTCCACAACGCTGGGAGAACGTCTGCTCGCCCCCCTCCCAGGCAGCCCAGCTCCTCGCCAGCCCTCATTTTTCACTCGCAAAATGCGAGTAGGCTAGTGAAATTTTGAGGGCTGGTGTATGTTATTGTGTAGACCTGAAACATGATCTTCAGTTCAGGTCTCACTATATTGTTTTTAGCTTCCCATTAATATCTATTCACCTACCATGTTTTTGATCATTTCATAAAATAAAATATTTATATTTTTGATAACTTTAATAGTCAGTGTGGTTATATAGTCCCCCTTGTTTTCAATCATTCAGGGTTGAAATATTTTTTCTATATGCAGTCGGGGACTGAACTACATGTAGCTAAACTCACTATTCATGGTATATCTCTTTAGCCTTTCTTTTTCCTCCATTTTTCCATATAGATCAATACATCCACACTATCCCTCGCCACATGACCAGCCACATGAGCAGCCACACAGACATAACCACCCATAGACAAACCATCCCACCCACCTGCACAAAAACGACACTCCTCAAAACTCAACATAACATAAATCCAGCATAACACAACCAGCCCTAAACCATTCAACCCATCTGCTACACACATGATGAATACACTCCCCATACTCTCACCCACGCTACATTACAACATCTACAAAAATCATGTGAAACCTTCCCCATATACATATGAAACCCACCATTACTACCGTAAGGGAGACATACAGCCTGCCTCCTCAAAGTCTGCACCCACTCCGAACAGCTCCTCTCACTGCTAAACAAAAATGCAAGCATGCATTCACATAATCCTCAGAGTGGGCAGTATGCAATAGGGAGACTAGGGACTTGCATGGTCCTTTTAAGGGTGTGTATCTCTCCCAATCTCTGTTATGAACCCAGCTATCAAACTGGGAGACACCCAGAATTGTCTGTCCTTTGCACCTAAAAAGTCCACAGTGTCCTCCCTATAGGATTTTGGGAATTTGGAGGAGGCAAAGATCAATAAAAGGTACTTTTATTGAATTCATTATTCATAAATAGTTGTACATTTAAAATTGTGCCTTTTTACAAAATGGTAAAAACTTTGCAGAATACATACTTGAATAGAATTTTTTTTATTTTTTAGGGTTTAGTGTCGCTTTAATTTACCTACAGAATCAACAGTATACTTCTGATATAAGTGATATACCAGTACAGGTAGCTGCAGATTTTTAACTTCTGAAAGATGGATACATTTATTAAAATTTTTAATAAATATTTTTGGATATACTGCACTATGGGAGGGCTTTTACATGTTATGGATGCTGAGGCTACCTGTATGACACAGCACTAGAAGTAGAGGGTGTTTTCAATTCTAAAATCCTATATGGGGAATGATATGGATGGAACCATATCTATGTGCATAGTGATCTCCAGGCTCCCAGGTCCTATTCTCTGATAAGCCTTTGGATTTAATTGTGGTGGAGGTATCCATGTTGGTGATCACAAACACCTTATGCTGACAAACATTTATTTCTGGTGAATTTAAAAAGTTACACATTTTTCTCATAACACAGTGGCGAACAATCTTTTTGAGAAGATTACTTCAAAGAAGTCCTACTACTATCACTGCAGTGTTTTGCACCTGAAATCATGGTTACTAAAACAATTTAGATGTGAACTTTAATGTGCAGTAAGCACCAACAGTCACTTTCTCTGGATGAGCTTATTGAAATTTGATTGGTTGATCCGGGGTACTGCACTTTGAACATGTTCATGGTCCTTTACACCAAACTTTTTAGATTTACCTGAGTGGTTTTCCACTATGGTTTGTAAAGACCTATATCTTGTAAATGGAAAAAAGGTACTTACATGCAACAAACTCTAAAATACTGTTGCCTAGCAGACCCAAGTGTTTTTTTTTTTATTATTAAATCAAATATTCTTGAACCTCTGCCTTTTTTTAAGTTATTTTTAAGTTTTTTTTAAGTTGTTGTTGTGTATGTTATGAAAACATGGTAACAATTATTATGATATAACAAAGTAGATGGTTTGTTACAATAACTGAACATACAATTCTTTCTGAAAACCCTGTTTGTAAAATATTTCCAACAGTTGTGCTCACTATTTGGAAAACTTTACATACCCATAAAAGAAAA
The DNA here is from genome assembly GCF_905171775.1 of Rana temporaria. NCBI lineage: Eukaryota > Metazoa > Chordata > Amphibia > Anura > Ranidae > Rana > Rana temporaria. Next base: position 275,579,077 of record NC_053489.1, read on the forward strand.
CAATATTATAGCTGAACGTAAAGATGCATGATTAGAAATAAGGTGGGATAAAAGCCAGATGACTAATAGGGCTATAGATAAAAGCTGAAAAATGTGACAAAGTATCTTCTAAACATTACTAACACAATGTTCTAATTTACTATGACATTGTTTAACTTATTACATTATTTCTATTTAAACTTTTTTGATATATGAACTTTATTTTAGGATACCTCTGTTTTCATAGGCTTGTAGGAGCTTACTAAATGATTGTACTATAAAAGGATTCTGCTTCTTTATTGCAATGTGCTACCTCTGTCCTTGTCCTTTCTCAAAGGGGTGTACTTCCAAGAAAAAACTGAATAATAAACAAGCGAAAGTGCATGTACATTAATTTTGTGTGAATAGAGAAAAAACAACAAATGGTATTAAACTATTTTCTGTGCTGGTCAAATATTTTTTATTAGTTTCAAATGAAAAATCCTGCATTTGGCATTTGAAATTTCCTTTGATACTTAACACCTTCTCATGGCCAAAATCATAATTTTTATAATTTTCCATTTTAACCACTTGCCAACTACCAACAGTACTTTTACTGCTGACGGCCGGCTCCCCCAGATACCATGACATACAGCTCACATGCACTGTGCGAACCCCCTATCAAAAACAGTGGCATGTTCCAGCTGCTGTGAGCAACCCAGATACCATGCAATCGCTGTATGATCACATGTCACATAGTGAACAATAGTCACGAATGCCATCCATTCAAAACATTGTTTCCTACTGTGTGTGATCTGTGATTGGTTATCTGTGAACATATAGTATCCTGGCCAATCACAGCACCCCGCACCGTGTGATAGCTGTGGCGAATCACTGCATTACAATAGAAAACAATGAGCCATGAATGAAAGTTATTAATGATAGTTCAAATAATTGCTGATACAGTGATCATCCCTGTAACAAGCAATGACTTTGTTTTATTTTTTTTAAAAACAAACAAAAATAATTGAATAAAAATGCATTTATTTATCTTACATACCGATCACCTCCACAACAGTCATATGACTATGCTGTACTGCACTGGTGACAGCATGTCAAAATAGTGAAGGAAAAAACACATTTTATTTAATTTCTTCATTATTTCAAAAAAGTGTGACAAAAAATTACAACTTCAAAAAACTTGCAATGTCTCTTACCAAATACCTTGGACTGTCTACTTTCCAAAAGGGGGTCATTTGGGGGGGGGGGTATTTTTACTGTCCTGGTATTTTAGGTCCTCAAGAAATTAGATGGGCAGTCAGGATTGATCAATTTTTAAATATAAATACACCATAGTTTGTAGACTCTATAACTTTCACACAGACTAAAAAATATACAGTACACTGATATGGGTTATTTTTACCAACGAAATTTATCAGAATACATTTTGGCCTAAATTTATGAAGAAATTCAAATACTATTCAAATTGTATAATGGAAACTACAGAAAACTGTTGTTTTTCAAATGTCTCAGTATTTTTTCATGTATATAGCAAAAGAAAAAATACATAAAAAAATGAAAGTAATGTTAAGGTCACATTTTTTGTATCTATTTACATCCATTTTAAGATGCCCCGATTGCAAAGGAATTTTCCATTTACTCCATGGCTGCTCCCACAAGGGTAAAATTAAGTTGATTTACTAAGGGCAAATATGCTATTCGCTTTAAAGGAAGTCTGGCCTAGAAAATGAATGCAGATCGTTAAAGTAAAAAAAATTGAATTGTATACTTGTTCTAGGTCAGTGACTTGCAAAGCATTGAAACCGTTGATTCAGTATGACAATCAGGCAACTGGCATTTTTAGAAGAAATTCAAAAAGGCAGTCGCCACACTTCCTCAGTACAGATTCCTTTTAATTGGCATGACTTTGAATTTAATCCGAATGTAATGTAAGCTTTTCTGTCTGGATTGCATTTTATAGATAAATATGATAACAGCCAGAAATATAATTCAAAGCACACATTATCATGTGCGATCCAAGACCTTTCTCAGCATGAAGGCTGAACATGTTAATATGGTATGTTTGTCTCTACATAAATTTTTATTCTAATCATAATTAATTCATGAACAGACTAAAGTAATTGCCGGTGCAAAAGTGTCTGTCATGGTAATGATCATTTTTCTGCATCAGGAATTTGTGCTCAAGCTAAGCTTTCAATTATGCATGCAGATAACGAAGTCCATCTATAAAACTCATTAACACATTGCTTCTTTTGTCTTCCACAATTAGTGAGACCACAAAAAACACTGCAAGCTTAGTCTTATATCTTACTGGGGAAAAAGAAGAGATCATGCATAAATTGGATGTCAGGAATTTAATCAACTAGATTATGAATCTTTAACCCAACTAAGAGAGAAAATTATCAATTAGATTATGTTTTTCTTGGATATTTTGTAGTTTAAATGAAACATGCAAAAACTCTGAAACTGAAAGTTGCTTGTCATGATGCACCATCTAAAAAGCTGTAAAAAAACAAACGTAATACAGGTGAGTTTTTCTGCAGTTCTGTCTATTGGCACACATAAATATAGCAAATCATTCTACTGCAGAAGCCTGCAACAAGGTAACAAATGCCTAAGGCCATTGGTTTAGCACTTGGTAAAAAGGTAGACTAAAAACAGGGTTTATAGGTCAGTTTTCTTTTCACATGATTTAATAATTTAAGTGAATTTTTAACATTTTATGGTGTGAAAATTCTCAAATCATTTAGTAAATCAGCCTCATTGTCTTCTTATGAAGGAATGTAGGGGACTATCAGTATTATTACCTTATTATTATTATAAACTGTGTAGATGTGCTGTAACATTATAATAACTGCTCCCATCTAAGGCAGCACTGACATTTCCTCTTCTCCAGGCCCACAATAATCCTACACTGTAGCTCTAACAATGATATGGATTCGGCAATGCTTTACTGGTTCTTTACAATATTCCTTACAGTAGTTTACAGTAGTAGATGGGGTAGATAGAACTAAAAAAAAGTGTGTTTTAAAGAAAAAAATATGTTTTTTTAACTTCTCTTGTTTGAGAAAATTATTATGGAATCCAAAGAATCCTTTTTTGTTTTATGGTTGTTGGTGGGATCGTTCAGTTCAGGTACAAATACCTGACCCCTGGTAGTCAGTGATACCCAATTCAAGGGATAATATTTAACTACATAGAGATCAGAGTCAAGGAGTTTGATTCAGTTGATCTGCTTTAGTTTTTTGGCCTTTCAGTTTTAGATTGAAGTATGTGATGTAGGTTATGTCAAGATAGGAAATTGACCAATCAAAGATTAATATGATTAGAGCAAGCATTGAGTTACCATATATACTCAAGTATAAGCCGAGTTTTTCAGAATTTTTTTTTCTGCTGAAAATGCCCCCCCTCGGCTTATACTTGAGTCACCATTTTGCGCCTGATCTCCCGAAATTTGGGGACCAGGTACCAAACTTGGCACACAAGTAGACCCACTCTCCCTTTACAAGTGTACAAAGTTTGTTGTTCGGGGGACCTACGGCCGGGGAGCAACGATTTTTCAAAGCCGGGCACCCCTTCCATACTCCCATGTTAAACGTCAGTTTTATTTTTCAGTTCACGTTGTCACAGTGGTGGTTGAATAATTTATTGGACTTTTTCCTGATAGTTTTATATATTTTGAGTAGACATATACAGTATTCATAATGTGAGAAAAACAATCAGTGCCACAATACTAATAATTTTACTCCTATAATGAAATGAGAAAAAAACAACAAAAATAACCCTCTAATGCCGCGTACAGACAGTCGTTTTTTGTGATGAAAAAAAACGACGTTTTAAATCATGAAATAAAACGACGTTTTTGAAACATCATTTTCAAAAACGACGTTGCCTACACACTATCGTTTTTTCACAATGCTTTAGCAAAGCGAGGTTACGTTTCACCACTTTTTTCCATTGAAGCTTGCTTCATAACTAGCTTCCTGGCATGCGCAGGTTTAAAAACATCGTCAATTTCTGTGAAACAAAAAACAACGTTTTGAAAAACGATACAAAAAATTCAAGCATGTTCGAATTTTTTTTTGTCGTTTTTTTAAGACATAAAACAACGTTTTGCCCACACACGATCATTTTAAATGACGTTTTTTAAAACGTCGTTTTTTTTCATCACAAAAAACGACCATCTGTACGCGGCATCAGTGTCTACACAGCTGCTGAACACTTATAGTGATACACCACACCTACTGCAATATTAATTTTGTGAAAATAGTGCAGCGCTGCGTATCTATAAATCTTATATAAACACATAATTATACATTCCATAAAACAATTTATGAAAAAAGGAAATAAATAAATTATAAAAAAAAATTATCATATGTAGGTTTCCAAAGCTGTCACCGCTGTGAAAAATTCTATTTAAATGGATCCAATATTCAGTGCACACCACCACCTGCTAAAATGCCTGCTCACCTCAAGGATGAGTATAAAACTCATAGACAGATCACTCCATGTGTCCACCACGATCAATCCACTTTACCAATGGTAATAATTCCTACAGTCTCCGGACTGCACCTCTGTGTGGGTAATTAACGTTTGAATTGTCTCCAAACACCACCTTCCTCCATTCACTTTTTGATAATCAATTCCACTTATATTTCCAGGGGTAAATGACATGAAATAAAAAACACAAGTACCATAGTTTTCTCTGCTTTTGAATTTATTAAAAAAGCCCCCCTAAAAAGTTACACTTACAAGAAATAACAATAAAAACAGCATCTATCAAATCACCAGCTCATTCACCGCAGATCTAGACTCACGGTGCTTCGCCTGACATTACAGATATGACTCCTCCCCTCTAAACGCGTGTCGGCCTCTCATTGGCCTTCATCAGTAGATCGAATGTGCTATCTCATAATGGAGATAGCACATTCATCACTCTGCAAATTTTTTAATCTTTTAATGCAGTGCATTCTCTTCTTCTTTATAATGCTAGAATAATGAAGTTGTTTTGCTGCTGATATTTACACAGCGTTCTGACAAACTGTCTTCTTTATTATTTCTCGTGATCTCCTGAATAATCTTTTTATTTTTTTAAGCCAGATCTCCATAATAGTATTTAGAATTTATTTTTATAGTGATCTTTGTTTCTTTTTTTATCAAGATCTCCTGTTTTTTTATTTAAAAAAAAATCTAGTGATCTCCATAATATTTTTTTTGTTTTGTGTGTCAAGTTACCACAACACCATTATTATCTTGTATCTTTTAACCTCAAGGAGGTTGATTCGTGTCCATTGTTAATTTCACATTGTATTTTTGAAATGTACCTGCCTACTCACAAACAAACTGTCCTTTTTGAAGTAAAACACATAGGCAAGTATTGTGGAAAAAAATACATTTATTAGGGGTCATAACAAAATAAAGAGGAAGGTAACGCTGGATAAACTGGTGAAATTGGCAAAGCCTTTGTACCCCAGGGCACACATCAACTATTTGACAGGCAAAATTGGTAGCCTGAGGAGTCCATATAATAGGGAGCACAATCTGGTCATACAACAGCCTGCGTCTTTTGTCAGACCAGACTGAACCCAGGCCATCACTTTCTTGTCTTCATTCCACGTGTCCTTCCAGGCTTGCTTCCAGGCTGTGGCTGTGGTATTGGAGTTGTGGCAAGAGGTGGAGGAGGAGGATGGTCAAACTCACAAACATGGCTTTTGCTTGTGAGTTCGCCCCTCAACCCCTTATTTAAGGCCAGATAGATCACTTCCTCACAGAAGAGGCATTGGCCCTCCTCCATTTCCTGCATTTTGAAGTCTGCCATGCAGGCATAGGCCTCTTGAAGATTGGGGGGGGTTCTGAGGGCCGCATTAGCCTGCCAAAATAACCCAAGTGCTGCCTCCTCCACATTCCTCCCCTTCCTGGGCCTTTTGGTTGGAGGGCAGAGGGAAGGGACCTGGGATTCAGTCAGGCTACTGGGCCCGGCCACCTCCTGGCTGCCATTTACCCCACCACCTCCTGGCTGCCACTTTCCCCTGCCACCTCCTAGCTGCCACTTTCCCCTTCCATCTCCTGGCTGCCACTTTCCACAGCCTCCTCATGGCTGCCACTTTCCACAGCCTCCTCCTGGTTGCCACATTCCACAGCCTCCTCCTAAGGCTTTCCTGTGTATGAAAAAGGGACATAGTTTAAGTTTTTGGTTCATCAATCACACACAATTTTCAGCTCATGACTGTTGCAAATTGAATGTTAATAAATAGAAAAAACTATCATTCTGATCCCAGCATTTTTCATTCTTGTCCCAACCATTTTTAGCCACTACTACCTATTGATATGTAAAACACTTTGTTAAATCAGAAATTAGTGATCAATAATAACATCTAGTTAACATCATTAATTTTAGGACAAGAAATATGTTGAACAATGCTATACCTGGCTCAAGCTGGGCTCCACTTCTTCCTGGGTGGAAGGCCCATGTTGGACATCGGCCTGATTTCACTCTGGTCTGAAAGAAATTGCAGTCTGTCATAGTACCACAGCCTGGGTACATAAATGTCATCTGCTGTAGCTCCTGATCTCTGGGAATCCTGGACCTTCTTGTGCTCCATATTATAAGTGCTCCTCATGCCACCAATTTTTGCCTTCAAAAAGGGGATGGTTGCCGCGGGGATCTGTGCTTTCACCAATTTCAGCAATTGATCCAGCGCTGCCTTCTTCTTTTTTTTATTAGTATAAAAGGGGAGTTTTGTCTGCCACAGACAGGTAGCTCCCTGTACATATCAATGAATAGGGGGAGAATTATATGATTGATGAAGCAATCCATTTTCTCTGCAAGACACAACACAAAACAAATCCTAATGTCAGGCTAAACTCTCCTAATCTTGTCCTAATATAGGCCTCAATCTATAAGCAGTATAGGCCACTGATTCCCCAAGTTAAAATTGTACCTTCGTTATCACGATCGGCGCTTCCGCTACTCCTTCCTCCGCTCACAAATCGTACTTATGACGCACGCGTCTTAGGCTTTATATACATGTGAAACTGCACTCGCCCCTGACCATCTTTCTAGTATATTCCCCGCCCTTCTCTTTCGGCGCAGTGGAAGAGCACATGGCGGAGACACAGCAGATGCGTGATAATAGCAGTAACGAGGAGGAAAGCCCGGAGCCAGAAACATCCAGATCCAGGAGATATAAGGCCTCAAATATGTCCTTTGTAGAGATGATGGAGATGTTGGACATCTTAAAGAGGGCCCACTATGATGGGAAGTATGGACCGTACCCAATCCCAAATGTGAGAAAGGCCAAGATCATGACTAAAGTTGTGAGAAGTCTGCACAGGAATTTTGGGGTACGAAGATCCAAGGAGCAATTGAGGAAATGCTGGTCAGACCTAATATTGAGGGAGCATGATCAGTACAGAAGGATCAGGAATCTAAAAAGTAAGTATTTGTCCTGTGTTCCTATTATTATTATTATTATTATTATTATTATTATTATTACATGCATGTTGCGCCATGTGTTTTTCTTTACTGTTGTACGGTTTAAAATGTCAACTTTCAGGTTTGTGGGCACAGTAATTGGTCGTAGTAAACATTGTTCGTTCGCCCACTAATACAATGTTTTTGGCAGATACAGGTTAACTACATTTGGTCATGCCTATTTGTATTAAAATAAGTTTAGTACATTGTTGTCTAGATGTGTTTGTAACTAGAATGAAATGCAAACTTGATTCAGTGTAAGGAGAGGACTCAGGAGCACTAGTGTGGGACACCAGATCAACATTTTTAGGGTGTCCCACACAGATGCTCCAGTGGATACTTGGGGTGTCTCCATGTGTGAAACTTGTCCAAAAAAGGTAAGTATTCCAGCTTTGGTAAGGGAAAGAATCATGGGCCAGATTCACAAAAGAGATACGACGGCGTATCTCCTGATACGCTGTCGTAGCTCTGAGATACGATTGTCGTATCTATGCGCCTAATTCATAGAATCGGGTTACGTATAGATAGCCCTAGGATCCGACAGGTGTAATTGACTTACACCGTCGGATCTTAGGCTGCAATTCTAGGCCGGCCGCTAGGTGGCGATTCCATTGCGGTCGGCGTAGAATATGCAAATGACTAGTTACGCCGATTCACGAACGTCCGCTTTGCCCGTCGCTCTAAATTTACGTGGTTTCCGTAGAGATACGCGGCGTAAAACTAAAGGTGCCCTCTAGGTGGCCTAGCCAATGTTAAGTATGGCCGTCGTTCCCGCGTCAAAATTTTAAATTTCACGTCGTTTGCGTAAGTCATCCGTGAATGGCGCTGGACGCCATTTACATTAACGTATAAACCAATGACGTCCCTGCGACATCATTTAGCGCAATGCACGTCGGGAAATTTTAGGGACGGAGCATGCACAGTACGTTCGGCGCGGGAATGCGCCTAATTTAAATGGTCCCCGCCCCATTTGAATTAGGCGGGCTTGCGCCGGGCGGATTTGTTTGCAGCTGACTGACATCCACCCAGAATTGAAAACTGAACGTGTTTAATTCCCCATAGTCTAAATTGCTGGTATGTGTTTGCAGCTGACTGACATCCACCCAGAATTGAAAACTGAACGTGTTTAATTCCCCATAGTCTAAATTGCTGGTATGTGTTTGCAGCTGACTGACATCCACCCAGAATTGAAAACTGAACGTGTTTAATTCCCCATAGTCTAAATTGCTGGTATGTGTTTGCAGCTGACTGACATCCACCTAGAATTGAATCATTGCTGTCTGCATTGCTTATGTCCATTTGATAATACTGGCATGTTATCCTTGCTTAACCCTCTGTAGCCCTGTCCACCTTACAATGTTTTATTATCTTCCTTGGCTTACCCAAATCATGGGCCATTAATTTTATTGTCCTCTTGCTGTTCTGTTTCTGAACTAAGAATTCTGCCCTGTTGAACAGCATACCTTATTGCCTCCTGATTAGTTAATTGAAAGCACCCACCCCCTATATCCAGCAGTATAAATGTAAGCATCCTTTTGGGGGAAGCATAAGCAGGGTGCTCCTTGCATCTGGGGCTATTCTTCAAGTGGGGCTTTTCTATAAGTGGAAGCACTTCTGCCTCAGCACTTCAGCGATTGCACAAAGAAAAACAAAATTTTAGTTTGCTGTTCATGATACAGGTATAAATTTTTTTTTTTTTTAATTCACATTCCTCCCCTTCGAAAATGCACTCTCTACCACTCCTTCTGACAGTTGTGTCTTCTATCCTCAAACTTTCTTCCAGTCACCCCTCTAGTCCACCCTACACCCTCTATATATCGCCCTCACTTCTGTCCTCTCCTTATTACTGCACTCACCAACTCATGCTAATTCTAAAGTCAAACGCCCAATGCTCCAAATCACTGGGGCAGGTCCACTCATATAAATCGCATTCCCACATTACCTCCCTCACCCTCCTGCTTCTCCTATCCTCTGGTGATATCTCCCCAAACCCTGGGCCTCCTTCATCAAACTGTGCTCAACGCACCCATTACCCTACACCCTCTGGGTGCTGCCACAATGCACACAATCTGGTTCCCATTTCTCTTCTTCCCATGACCAGACTCCCTTTCTCCTGCGCCATTTTGAACGCTCGCTCCATCTGTAACAAACTTGCGTCCCTTCACGATCTCTTTATCGCAAACTCATTTAATGTACTCGCCATTACTGAAACCTGGCTTCACGAATCCGACACTGCGTCTTCTGCTGCTCTATCCCACGGTGGTCTTTTTTGGACTCACTCCCCCAGACCCAGTGAACGCAAAGGAGGGGGTGTTGGAATCCTTTTAGCCCCACATAGCACCTTTCAGGTACTTCACCCACCTCCCTCTCTGTCACTCTCCTCATTTGAGGCGCATTGCATTCATCTCTTCTCCCCAGTTTCTCTAAGGATAGCTGTGATCTACCGCCCCCCCGGTCCAGTATCCTCCTTTCTTGATGACTTCTCTGCCTGGCTACCCTACTTTCTCTCTTCTGAAATCCCCACAATCATTCTTGGCGACTTCAACATTCCTACTAATGCTAACACTCCTGCAACTTCCAAACTTCTCAGTCTAACCTCCTCTTTTGACCTGAAGCAATGGATACATGCTCCTACTCACTCTACCCTTGACCTCGTTTTTTCCCACCTATGCAGTCCATGCAACCTCTCCATCGATCCTTACCCCCTCTCTGATCACCACCTTATTAATTTCACGCTCTCCCTCTCCTCCGTCTCCTCTCCCTCCAAATACCTAACAGTCACTCGTAGAAACCTTCAGCATATCAACCCTTCTCTTCTACACTCTGCGACTGACCACCTCTATGACAAAATTGCACCCCTGTCCTGCACCGACCTAGCCACTTCTGTCTACAACACTTCACTTCTAGCATCACTGGACAGACTGGCCCCCCTCACCACACGCAGAATAAGGCCCCGCCCCCTTCAACCCTGGCAAACTGATGATACTAGAAGTCTGAAAAAACACAACCGTGCTCTCGAGCGCCAGTGGCGCAAGACTAAGTCCCAGGAAGACTTCGTCCAGTATAAATCTGCCCTCCAAAAATACAATTCCAGCCTCCTCGCTGCCAAGCAGATCTATTTCATCACCCTCATTAAAAACTTATCATCCCGTCCCCGTCAACTCTTCTCTACCTTCAACTCTCTCCTTCGTCCTCCATTGCCTCCACCCACTAACTCAATCAATGCCCAGGAGATTGCCAATCACTTCAAACAGAAGATTGATACAATTCGCAAGGAGATCTCTACTGTTCAGACATCCTCCACACCTCACACCTCATGCACACAGGTACAGTCACTACTTCCCTCGTTCAACCCCACCACTACAGAGGAGGTCGCTAAATTACTAACTAATGTCCATCTTACCACCTGCGCTCTAGATCCTGTTCCCTCACAAATGCTACGTTCACCCTCTTGCTCTATTCTACACTCTCTTACCCACATCTTCAATCTCTCCCTCTTTTCTGGCATTTTCCCTAACTCTTTGAAACATGCACTAGTCAGCCCCATACTTAAAAAGCCCTCACTGGACCCATCCAATCTTGACAACCTACGCCCCATCTCCTTGCTCCCCTTTTTATCCAAACTCCTTGAACGTCTAGTCTACAACCGACTGAGCATACACCTTGCTGACAATAACCTTCTTGATCCCCTTCAGTCTGGATTTCGTCCACAACATTCCACTGAAACTGCTCTCCTAAAACTAACAAACGATATACTAACGGCCAAAACTAAAGGACACTATTCTGTGCTCCTACTCCTGGACCACTTTACTCTTCGCTGGTTCTCTACCTACTTATCCAATCGCACCTTCAGCGTTACTTACAACTCTACTTCCTCCTCTCCTCTACCATTCTCTGTTGGGGTCCCCCAAGGTTCTGTTCTTGGACCCCTCCTATTTTCAATCTACACCTCCTCCCTGGGTCAGCTGATAGCCTCCCACGGCTTCCAATACCACCTCTATGCTGATGAAACTCAAATCTATTTCTCTGCCCCTCAACTCACTCCTTCATTTTCCTCACGTATCACTAATTTACTATCAGATATATCACTTTGGATGTCACGTCACTTCCTCAAACTCAACCTATCCAAAACCGAACTTATAATTTTTCCTCCCCCACCTGCCTCTTCCCCTGATCTTTCTGTCAAAATTGATGGCACAACTATCAGCCCATCCCCACATGTCAAGGTCCTAGGAGTAGTCCTGGACTCTGAACTGTCCTTTAAGCCTCATGTTCAATCACTGTCCAAATCTTGCCGCCTCAACCTCCGCAACATCTCCAAAATACGCCCCTTTCTAATCAATGACGCCACAAAGCTTTTAATTCACTCCCTGGTCATCTCTCACCTTGATTACTGCAATTCCCTTCTCATTGGCTTACCGCTGCATACTCTAACCCCCCTTCAATCCATCATGAATGCTGCGGTCAGACTTATCCACCTTACCAACCGCTCTGTCTCTGCTACTCCTCTCTGTCAATCCCTCCACTGGCTTCCGCTCGCCCAACGAATTAAATTCAAAATACTAACTACGACCTACAAAGCCATCCACAATTCTGCCCCTGCTACATCACTGACCTAGTCTCCAAATACCAACCTAATCGCTCTCTTCGTTCTTCTCAAGACCTCCTGCTCTCTAGCTCCCTCATCACCTCCTCCCATGCTCGTCTACAGGACTTTTCCAGAGCCTCTCCAAGCCTATGTAACTCCTTACCCCAAACTATCCGTCTATCTCCTTCTCTTTTAGCTTTTCGAGGATCCCTGAAAACCCTCCTCTTCAGAGAAGCCTATCCTACCCACATCTAAAAACTGTATTTTAACTTTGCCCACCTGATCACCCCCCACATCTACTACCCTCTGTTCCACTTCACCCTCCCTTCTAGATTGTAAGCTCTAACGAGCAGGGCCCTCTGATCATTCCTGTATTAAATTGTATTGTAACTATAATGTCTTCCCTGATGTTGTAAAGCGCTGCGTAAACTGTTGGCGCTATATAAATCCTGTATAATAATAATAATAATAATATAGGTAGAGAAATATATAGGTGAATCTCTGCCTATTTCACCATATTACACTATTTTTGTATTTAAAATTTCTCAAAATTAGGGCAAGACCCTAAATTTGAGAAATATGAGGAAAACGTCAAATAAGGAACGTGGCCGCGGTCGTGGTGCTGCTGGTGGAGCTCCTGTTACAGGGAGAGGACGTGGTCGATCTGTGCCAGCTACACGCACAAGTGAAACACCTTTCTCAGGTGCGAGTAGCCGACAGAGCCTGCAGCGGTATTTGGTCGGGCCTAATCCAGCTCTACGAATGTTGAGGCCAGGAGCAGAACAGGCGGTAGTAGATTGGGTTGCTGACAGTGCCTCCAGTTCCTTCACATTGTTTTCCAACCAGTCTTGTGCTGAAAGTTCAGAGTTGGCGCCTGCAGCCGATGTCCACCATCAGTCTTTCACCTCACCCCCTTGCAAATCAGCCAAGCAGTCTGAGCCCCAAAGCATGCAGCAGTCTCTTCTTCTTTTTGATGAGTCTGTTAGCATATGTTCCCAGGGCCATTCACCTAGCCCAGCCCCAGAAGGGGAAGAGATTGAGTGCACCGATGCCCAACCACTTATATTTCAAGATGAGTACATGGGGGGACCATCACAGCACGGCTTGGATGATGATGAAACATCATCAAAAGCTGGTGCTTTTGCAATTGTGCAGACCGACAAGGAGGGCAGTGGTGAAGACCGGGTGGAAGATGATGTGCAGGACGATGAGGTCCTCGACCCGACATGGAATCAACCTCATGCAGGTGACCCGTGTAGTTCGGAGGAAGAGGCGGTGGTCGCACAGAGCCACCAGCACAGCAAAAGAGGGAGCAGTGTCCCCTAGCAGAGCGTCCATCCCCTAGACAGTACGCCTGCTACTGCCCAACGCAGCAAGGGACCAAGCACACCAAAGCCAGGTCCAAGGAGTTCCCTAGCGTGGCAGTTCTTCACACAATGTGCTGATGACAAGACACACGTGGTTTGCACGTTGTGCAATCAGAGCCTGAAGCGAGGCATAAACGTTCTCAACCTGAGCACAACCTGCATGACCAGGCATCTAAGTGCAAAGCACGAGCTGCAGTGGAGTAGACACCTCAAAAACCAAGAAAGGTCTCTGGCTCCACCTGCTTCCTCTTCTGCAACAGTCTCGGGCCTCTCTGCCTCTTCATCCACCTCTGTAGTGACAGTGCCACCTGCCACCCCTCAATTAGAGGACCGGCAAGCAACACTACCACCTGGGTCACCAAACATCTCCACAATGTCCCATGGAAGCATTCAGCTCTCCATCTCCCAAACACTGGAGCGTAAGAGGAAGTACCCCTCTACCCACCCGCGATCCCTGGCCCTGAATGCCAGCATTTCAAAATTACTGGCCTTTGAAATGCTGTCATTCCGTCTGGTGGAGACACAGAGTTTTAAAAGCCTGATGGCATTGGCTGTCCCACAGTACGTCGTGCCCAGCCGCCACTACTTTCCTTCCCTGCACAACCAAGTGGGGGACAAAATCAGGTGTGCACTGCGCAACGCCATCTGTGCCAAGGTCCACCTAACTACGGATGCGTGGACCAGTAAGTACGGTCAGGGACGTTATATCTCCCTAACAGCGCACTGGGTAAATGTAGTGGTGGCTGGGCCTGAGGCGGATAGCAGTTTGGCGCATGTCCTTCCACCACCGAGGATTGCAGGGCGCTTCAGTTTGCCTCCTGTTCCTAACTCCTTCTACTCCGCTTCCTCATCCTCTAGCGCCTCCTCATCCAGTCAGCGTAACAAATTCACCACCAACTTCAGCACAGCCATGGGTAAACGCCAGCAGGCAGTTTTAAAACTTTCCTGTTTGGGGGAAAAACCACACACCGCGCAGGAGTTGTGGAGGGACATGGAACAACAGACCGATGAGTGGTTGGCGTCAGTGAGCCTCAAGCCGGGCCTGGTGGTGTGCGATAACGGGCGAAATCTCATAGCAGCTCTGGGCCTAGCTGGTTTGACACACATCCCTTGCCTGGCGCATGTGCTGAATTTGGTGGTGCAGAGTTTCCTGAAAACTTACCCCGATACGCCACAGCTGCTGCAGAAAGTGCGGGCCATCTGTGCGCACTTTCGGCGTTCTCACCCTGCTGCTGCTCGCCTGGCAGCGCTGCAGCGTAACTTCGGCCTTCCCGCTCAGCGCCTCATATGTGATGTGCCCACAAGGTGGAACTCCACCTTGAACATGCTGGCCAGACTGTGCGAGCAGCAGCAGGCGATAGTGGAGTTCCAGCTGCAGCACGCACGCGTGAGTCGCTCTGCAGAACAGAACCACTTTACCACCAATAACTGGGCCTCCATTCGAGACCTGTGTGCCTTGTTGCGCTGTTTTGAGTACTCCACCAACATGGCCAGTGCCGATGACACCGCTCTCAGCGTGAGTATCCCAGTTCTATGCCTCCTTGAAAAAACGCTACAGGCGATGATGGAAGAGGATGTGGCACAGGAGGAGGAGGAGGAGGAGGAATCGGGATCATTTCCAAGGCTTTCAGGGCAGTCATTCACAAGTGGCTCCGAGGGTAGGTTCGTGCACCAACAAAGGCCAGGTACACAATTGTCCAGCAAGGGCACAGTTCTGGAGGATGACGCGGTGGAGGATGAGGAGGAGGAAGACATGGAGGAGGAGGAGGAACCATGTTCACAGCAGGATGGCATCCAGACCAGCTCATGGCCATTACTGGTGCGTGGCTGGGGGGATACAGAGGACACAGATGATACACCTCCCACAGAGGACAGCTGTTCATTGCCTCTGGGCAGCCTGGCACACATGAGCAATTACATGCTGCAGTGTCTCCGCAACGTCCGGCGTGTTTCGCACATTATAACAGGTGCTGATTACTGGGTGGGCACGCTGCTGGATCCCCGTTACAAGGACAATGTACCGTCCTTAATCCCCTTACTGGAGCGTGAATGCAAAATGCGCGAGTACAAGCGCACGCTGGTAGACGCGCTGCTGGTGCAATTCCCACCTGGCAGCGGGGGCACAGTGGAAGCAGAAGGCGAAGGCAGAGGAGGAGGAAGAGGTCGCCAACGCAGCAGGGGCACCACCAGCACCTCAGAAGGCAGGGTTAGCATGGCTGAAATGTGGAAAAGCTTTGTCAGCACGCCACAACAAACAGCACCACCAGCTGATATGGAAAGTTTTAGCAGGAGGCAGCATTTCAGCAACATGGTGGAGCAGTATGTGTGCACACGCCTACACGTACTGAATGACGGCTATGCCCCCTTAAACTTCTGGGTCTCCAAATTGGGCACATGGCCTGAGCTTGCCCTTTACGCCTTGGAGGTGCTGGCCTGCCCTGCGGCCAGTGTATTGTCTGAACGTGTATTTAGCACGGCAGGGGGCGTTATCACAGACAAGCGCAGCCGCCTGTCCAGAGCCAATGTGGACAAGCTCACGTTCATTAAAATTAACCAGGCATGGATCCCACAGGACTTGTCCGTACCTTGTGCAGAATAGACACCGGGCCGGCCTTACCCAGCCATTGTTTTTTTTTCTGATCTTTCTAGGGTTGCCATCTCATCCCTTTAAAAGCAAAAACATATTAATTACACAGGTTCTCTGGCTGATTAAGTTGCTGCTAATTAAACTCACTTGGTGCCTTATCGACAGTAAATTAGCCCCAGAACCTGTGTAATTACTCTGTGTTCTGGTTTAAAGGGATGAGGTAGCAACCCTAGATCTTTCTCACTCTTTTGGGGTTTACCCTAATTTAAAAAATACATATATTAAAAACCAAAACCTGCTGTGTTGGCTACCTCCTCCTCCTCCTCCTCCACCGCCGCTTCCACCTACACCGCCACATCCACCTCAACCTCCTAATACATGTGGACCTCGTCCTCCTAGGTCAAAATGATTTTTTTTTTTTTATTTTTTTTTAATGTTATTTTATGTTATTTTGAGTTATTTCCCTATCCACATTTATTTTCAGAGTACTTGCCATGCTCTTCCCGACATTTTGCTGCCATTTGCAGCCCTCCAGCCCTTTCCCATAGTTTTTTAGAGACATTTTTGTAGTCAAAAATCCGGGTCCCCATTGACTTTTTTTTCAAAGTCCGGGTTCGGGTCCAAACCCGAACATCCAGGTGTCCGCTCAACTCAACTTAGGAGCCATCCTAGATTCATTTACATCACAGTAGCAGACGACATTAACACCTAACAGTCTGTGTTCCCACATTGAATGAGTCACTCTTTCAATTAACCTGTTGAGTTCAGAATCAACAACCTGTAAATAGTTCTTGAATTACAGACCCATGTTAAAGCAATCCGAGATATGTCCATTATTTCCTGGCTCATACTTTGTAAGAGCTTCTGGATTCCACGGGCCCTCCCATTACATGTCTCCCCTTTTGGCAGGAGATTAACACAGGAGGAGACCCCAGACGGGTTGACTCCGAAGTTAGTCCATAGTTCCATTCCTCTAATGCCTGGACAACCCATCAGCATTGCCATTTTGCTTACCAGGTCGGTAGCTGATGGTGAAGTTGTTAGGTTGCAGGGTGAATAATGGAATTCAGTTCTGGAACAGTCACTTGCTTTGCTCTCTTAATGGCTCCCAAAACTTGTTGCTGATGCTCTTGGGAGAGATAAGGCACAACCTGGGCGCAAATCCCATTTAACCTTTTGACAATTTCAGCCTGTTTGTGCATTTCAATGTTCAATGACCTCTCATAATACATGACGTAGTGTCGTGCATCTCCAATTTCTCACTGGCCAACTTGTCACATTGCAATTTTAGACTGTGATATTGTGCCTGATCTAAGGTACATGTCGGGGAAGATAGTCTTACCCGGGTCTCAGCAGCAAGCGGGTTGGTTCCAGCAGCACGGGTCTGGACACAGGTAGTCACTGAGATGGCTTCAGCAGGGCACATCGGGTCGTAAGCAGAAACTAGGGGGGCCAAATCATTCCCCAGTAGTACATCCGCTGGCAAATCCTTTCATCACCCCCACATTTACGTGTCCTGAACCAACCCCCCAATCCAGGTGAACACGGGCAATGGGTAGCCGGAAGACGGTGCCTCCCGCTACTCTTACGGCTACAGTGTATCTGGTGTGCTGGCTCTCTGGGATGAGGTTCTTCTGTAGCAGGGTCATGATGGCACCAGTATCACGTAGACCATTGGCTACCTTTCCATTGACCCAGACAGTCTGCCTGTGTTGCTGCCTGTTGTCCTGGTTAGCTGCTTCTATTGGATCTGCCTCGTGCAGGATGCCCCAATGTTCTTCCTCCTCAACGCAGTGGGCCGCAGGCATGGATGTGTGGGGTTTACCCTTACTGGCTGTCTCCATGACTGTGACTGCCTGGGTGGATTCAATGGACAGTCTAGCTTTTTGTGCCCTAGCTGTTTACACCCAAAACACTTGATGGGTTGTGAGTAGCCCTGGGAATTGAACCTAGGCTGCTGAGGATAAGTGTCCGCTGGAGGTGGTGCTGTAGGGCGGTACGACTGGGGTTGGTAGGCAATAGCGGAAGGGGGTGCCGCTGATTGATAATCCACCCAAGCTTTTGTCTTGACCACAGAGTTATCCAGTTTGCGGGCGTCTGTGTATTCACCTGCCAGGCGAGCTGCTTCAGACAAGGAGAAAGGTTTTCGGTCCCGGACCCACTGTCTGACTTCCAGGGACAGTTTGTCAAAGAATTGCTCCAGCAGGAACACCTGCAGCACCTCTTCCCCAGATTCTGCTTGGCATCCACCCAGTGGGATGCAGTGCAGTGTAGGCGGCATGCCCACTAGGTATATGAGTCTCCAGTCTGCTTGCTTGTCTCTCGGAACCGCCTCCGGTATGCCTCTGGTGTGACGGCATACCTGGCCAAAAGTACTTCTTTTACCAGTCCATAGTTCATAATATCCTTGTATGGGATGGCCCTGAACGCTTCACTGGCCCTGCCGGACAATTTCCCAGACAAAATGGTAACCCATTCCTCTGTGGGCCCCCGGTGTAGGGCACATTGCCGTTCAAAATCAGCAAGGTACCCATCAATCTCCCCTTCAGTTTCAATGAAATTCTTAAAAGCAGAGAAATGTATCCTTCTCCTTTCAGTTGGTGCTGCTGTGACTTCTCTTTGCCGTAGCCAATTTGAGTCCACAGCAGCTATAACTCGGTCTATGATCTCCGGTGGAGGGTTAGGACCATAGTGTGCCAGTCTTAGTTTAACAGCCCGATCAAAACTTGCCTCCTCGGGTGTCCTGTCTGTTATGCTGGGCCTTTCCGTTATGTTGGGTCTTTCAGCTCCATCCATTTCAAATCGTTCTGTGATAATGTCCCTCTTCTTACGGGTGTTGGCCACTCTGCCCCGGTTCTCCAGTAAGTCCTTGAGGGAAGAGAGCTTTAGCCGTTCCTACTGTGTCTCCATTGTCCTGTGTCCTCCTGTAGCTGTTCTTCTGGCGGTGGGAATCATCCCACTGCTGCCACCAATTGTAAAGGAACCCCAAATTGGACAGGGGTTAACGCCATTTAAGATATTCCATTCCGAACCCAAGACAGCTATTGACACTCCACAGTCAGGCAAACGAACCCCAATAACGAGACACCGCTCTGTTTGAGGTTCAAAATGAATAGACTCTTTAATGAGAAAATCAGGCTCTATATACAGTTTGTAACCAAAATGAACAATGACTCAACTCCACCCACAACATGACACAAGGAGCCCAATACATATCTTTGAGTCAGACATTCTGACACCAACTCTGACATAATTTACATGAGCTAATTAACTAATAATTTACCCAGACAAGGTGACTCCGAGACATGACCCCTCAAGGTAGACATACCGGCTCCTCTCACCTGCCACACAATACACATTTATTACAGTACTCCTTCACACAATACAGTGTCAATTAGCACAACACAATGAAAAGGTCTTAGGAGCCATCCTAGATTCATTTACATCACAGTAGCAGATGACATTAACACTAAACAGTCTGGCCCAGATTCAGGTAGATTTGCCCATTAGTTGCACATGTAAAGAGCAGTTGATTTGCTCTGCGCTGGGGCAAATGGGAAAGATTGCCACCTGATTCAGGATTCCTTTTGTCTGCTAACTTGCTCCTTTGTAAGGCAAAAATCAGGGCCTAAGGCAGCGCAAGTGAAAGTGGGTGTGCCCTATGCAAATGATCTTTTTTCCACTCAGCAGTGGTTTGCGCCTATTTTCAGGGCAAATTTTGCCCAACTGCTTGCACTGAGCAAATAAATAGGGGCAGACCTGCGCAGGTCCTGTGCAAAATTACATCCTGCTTGTTCCACCCCCCCTGAGCAAGGTAATTTTGCCCTTTGCTGCGAGATGGCACCTCCCGGCCCAAAAAAAAAAGAGGAAGGCTAATTTTGTGGCAGCGGAGATGGAGATCATGCTGGCGGCACTGACGCGTCATATTGCTGTTCTGTATGGCGCTGAACGCCAAAATACTACCGTAGCCCAAAGGAGGGCAATATTTGAGGCGATAACCTTAGACATCAATGCCCTGGGCTTTGAGGACCGGACTTGGATGGACAAAAAGAGAAAAAGTTCACGGACATGCGGCGTCGCGTCCGGGACAAAATTGTCCTCATTAAAAAGCACAGCAGGGGCACCGGAGGAGGACCAGCCTGTTCTGTGCGACTCAATCCGGAGGAGGAGGTCATCTCTCAGAGTCCAGCGCTGGAGCAGGTGGAGGGACTGCCAGGCTATGACTCCACTGTTGGGGACTTGGGGACTGGTAAGTTTTTTGTTTCTCATATCTGCTGTGTATCATGGGAGGGGGTAGAAGGGAACATATGAGGGGGTAGAAGGGAACATGTAACAAGTTTTTGTTTCTCATATCTGCTGTGTATCATGGGAGGGGGTAAAAGTGAACATATGAGGGGGTAGAAGGGAACATGTAACAAGTTTTTGTTTCTCATATCTGCTGTGTATCATGGGAGGGGGTAGAAGTGAACATATGAGGGGGTAGAAGGGAACATGTAACAAGTTTTTGTTTCTCATATCTGCTGTGTATCATGGGAGGGGGTAGAAGGGAACATATGATAAGTGTGTTGCTCCAGCAACATTTTTGTTTTGTGTCATCCACAGATGTTGATGATGAGGCTGGGCCGTCGTCGGCTGTAGGGCGACCCACGCCATCCCCAGAACATCATGGGGTGCAGTCAGGCCCTCTGCAGATCCTGGGCATGTTGGTGGAGGAGGATTTCGGCCAGAGTCCATCTAGGGAGGAGGAAGTGGTGGAGGAGGCCGTTATCCTCAATCTGGAGAAAGCAGTGTCCCTCCAGGAGGATCCCACCATCCCTGACCGACCCACCACCCCCCCCCCAACCATAACATCATCCCCCTCCAGGGCAAGCCCCTCCAGTGTCCCTCCCTCCAGTGTCCCTCCCTCCAGTGTCCCTCCCTCCAGTGTCCCCCCCTCCAGTGTCCCCCCCTCCAGTGTCCCCCCCTCCAGTGTCACTCCCTCCTGTGTGACCCCCTCCCCTTCTGCTCCCTCAGTTCGTGCCCCAGCCTCTCCTCCAAGGAAGGCTCTTTCTAAAACTAGGGGTGTACCCTCCAGCCTCCGTGAGGGTCTGCAGGAGGAGCAGGCCCGGCAGACCCACCATATAGGGGAGATGGTGGGAGACCTGAGGCGGGTGGCGGACAGCCTGGCATCCTCCTCCTCCTCTGTCCAGCAGGCCCTCACCCACCATGCTGACCGGGGGGACTGACAGAATGAGACCCTGGAGGATGTTAGTGGCAACTGCGCAGCCATTGTGACCTGTCTGGTTGAACAGCAGGATGCCACTGCATTATTAACTTCGGAGGTGAGCAGGTTGGCAGGTGCGGTGGAGGCCAACACTGCTGCTGTGCGGGAGGAGGGGAGACTTACCCGACGGCAGTTGAGGATCACCACCACATGGCAGATGAGGATGTTGGGACAGACCAACAACGTCCTCAACCGCCTGGCCAACGCCATGGAGGGCTTGCAGGCACCACCTGCCAGGAGAGATGAAGTAGGGGTTGATGCCCCCCCCCCCTCCATCCCCACCCCATGCTCCACCACAGCGTCTGAGGAGCTAGAGCCGGGGCACCCTTGGGCCAAGGATGTCCAAAAGAAAAAATAATTTATGACCATTTTTTTTTTTTTTTGCTGGCTCAGATTATGAGCTTGTTTTTTGGTTATGCTCAGATTTTGAGTTTTTTTTTTTTTTATTGATGCTCAGATTATGAGCTTTTTTTTTATTTTGTAGCTGCCCCTCGCATGTTGGCACACAGATGTGAGATCCAGAAAGTGTGGGTGCTCTGCATGTTCAGCTCGTCCGTCTTGGTGCTGCTGTAGTTGCTCTCCAGCTGACCTGTGGCCATCTGTTGCTAACTTGCCCCTGCTTTTATAAAGTGCAAATTTGCCCCGGCCAAACAGCTTGCGCACTTTGGGAGCAAAATGCTCCTCACACGCGCAAGTTTATGAATCAGTGGCAGTTCCTCATTTGCATATTTGCTGAGGGAAAACCATGAGAGCGCAAGTTGCTCCCTGAGCAAAATTGCCCCTTAATTGCGCCAGGGCAGAGAAACTGCCTCCGTGCAAAAATGGCACATTTCAGGCTTAGCTTGCTTTCTGGGTCACCCGCAAATTTGCCTGGGAGCAAATCCGTACTTGCGCGGCGCAAATCACACTTGCTCCCTCGCAAGTCGTACCTGAATCTGGGCCCCTGTGTTCCCACATTGAATGAGTCACTCTTTCAATTAACCTGTTGAGTTCAGAATCAACAACCTGTAAATAGTTCTTGTATTACAGACCCATGTTAAAGCAATCCAAGATATGCCCATTATTTCCTGGCTCATACTTTTTAAGAGCTTCTGGATTCCATGGGCCCTCCCGTTACATGTGGATGTTGTGGAAGAAGAAAGTAATTTCACCAGTGCAAGTGCACACATCCTCATTGGGGAGATAATGGTATGCAATCGTGATTTAGAGCTGATAAAAGAAAACATCAATGATGTTCAAAAAAAATGAAAAAAATCATCGATGTTTTAGGCCGAATCTAAAAATTGTACCATTTTGCTGTGGAATTTTTTCTTTTAAATCAAGTTTTAAAGTATTTTAAAAGCCAAATTTTAAAGATGCACATAGTGGGCCGGATTCAGATACATTGGCGCATATTTACGCCAGCGTAGCGCATCTTATTTACGATACGCCGGACCAGCGCGGAGAGGCATGTACTGTATTCAGAAAGATATTACTCACCAAGATGCACCAGCGAAACGTATTTTCGACGGCGTAAGGCGGCGTAAGTGTGAGTGGGCGTCACCCCATGCAAATGATGGTCCGACCGTGTCGCAGAGAGATACGTTGGGCGTATCTTAAACGGCACATGTGCTGTGACGACAACGGATTGTCTGCCCCATCTGCGCATGCGCACATCTGCGCCCGGCGTAACCCCTAAGATACGCCGGCCCACTGCCTACGCCCAGTGCATAAATACGCCCAGACATGCGCCTGTCAAGTGCAAAAGTACACAAGCATTTTTGGGTGCTAGTACTTTTGTATCTTTGGAATTATGTCTGCACCAGGGACTTCCAGTGACCGGCGGGTGACCAACTTTAGCCCTGAGGAGAAGGCTATTATTATTGATGGCCTCTCCCAACACGGCGCCCGCCTCTATGGGCCACAGAGTGGCACCACTGGGAAGGATGACAAAATCCGCATATATGCGGAGATCACCACACAGGTGAATGCCCTTGGCGTGGCGGCTAGGGAGGCAAAACATATATGTAAAAAGATCAACGATCTGCGGAGACTGGTCAAGGAGAAGCTAGTGGCAATCAGGAGTCATGCCACTGGCACAGGAGGAGGACCAGCCTCAAACATCTCCCTGACGGCAGAGGAGATAGTCGTTGCCAGGTGTCTGGATAGGCAGCTGGTGGAGGGCCTGGAGGGCTTTGATTCTGGGGAACAGCCCTTGAGGACAGTTAAGTGTGTTTTATCTTCTTTCTGGTGTGTAGCATGTGTGGGGGGGCAAGGGAACATGTGAATGTTTTGTGTTATCCACAGATGTGCAGGAGGGAGCTGGGCCGTCATCGGCTGATGGGCAACCCACGCAATCCATGGTGGAGAGTGACCCCTCCTCACCTGTTGAGGTAGTGGAGGAGGAGCATGTCGGTATAGAGGAGAATACAGTCTATCTCGTGGAGGAGACCCCCATACCTGGTCCCTCCCAAACCTCCTCCCCCTTTAGAGATAGCCCCTCAAGGGCCACCATCCCTATCAGGGATACCCCTTCAAGGGACACCATCCCTATCAGGGATACCCCCTCAAGGGACCTCCCCTACAGCTGGCCCCAAGCCTCTCCGGCCCCTAGAAAGGCTACCCAGAAAACCAGAGGAGTCCCTGAGGAATTTGAGGACCATCTGGCGAGGGACCAGACGAGGCAGACCCGCCATATGGGTTCTCTAGTGGGTGATCTGCACAGAGTTGCAGATAGCCTGGCCTCCTCGGCCGAGAGCCAGGCTGCCTGCACTGTGGCTGTGCAGGAGGCCCTCACCCAGCAGTCTGGCCAGAATGTAACGATCAATGAGAGCCTGCAGGACGTGGTTGGCAACGGGTCAGCCCTTGTGACCTGTATGGTGGACCTGCAGGCCACCACATCTGGCCTGGTCACTGAGGTCCGGAGCCTGGCAGCTGCTGTCCGGGAGGAGGGGAGACAGACAAGGTGCCAACAGCGCAGCAACACCACCCGCCGGCTGCAGATGCAGGCTGCCACCAATCTATACCTCCACCGTATAGCCGTGGCATTGGAGGGCAGCCAGGGAGAGACCGGGGGATGTTGCACCACCAGCCCCCCCACCTGAGGCTCGCCCCAGGCAACTGCGCCCCAGGAGCCTAGGGACCAGACAGAGCCCACGACAGGGCCGATTAATGTTTGGATTATGTTAATTTATACTCAAGTGCTGAGTTATTTTTTTTATTTTATACTCAGGTGATGATTTTTTTTTTATTTTATACTCAGATTATGAGGGTTTTTTTTCAATCCCTGCACACGGGGAGTAGTGCAGGCTACAGTGTGACTGGTGTGTGAATGTGGGGGGGGGTGACACTCCTGCCGGCAAAGGGGTGTCACCCTCGGTCGGTGGGGAGAAGTTATGCACACGACCCGTGTGAATGGTGTATGAATGTACAGCAACATAATTGGAGCCTTGGCGCGGCGTTGCTGCTCCCAAGTCCCGTGCGGTGTACTTGGGCTAATCCAATGTGATGAGGATGTGGGGTGTGTGAGCTAGGGACCACAGTGGTGTGCATGCTTGCATTCTCCTTGTGCCATGAAGAATGTGTGTGTTTAACTTGTAAAGAAGCCTACCACGATGCATCTCCTGACTGCTCTTCCCTCAGCAGACGGGGTACCCTCGGGCAGTGGGGGACTGTGTGGTTGGGGGGTCAGGTCATCACGTAGGTCAATCTCCAGGCCCTTTCTCATGGCGTAGTTGTGCAGAATGCAACATGCCCCGATGATCTGGCACACAAAGTTTGGGGAATACAACAGGGTACCCCCAGACTTATCCAGGCATCGGAAACGGGACTTCAGGAGGCCAAATGTGCGTTCCACCACTCCACGGGTACGTGCGTGTGCATCATTGTATCTTCTCTCTCCTCTGGTTTGGGGATTACGGAATGGAGTCATGAGATGGGGTCCAAGTGCATATGCCGCGTCACCTGGAAGGGAAAAGACAGGAGGATGTTAGTCATGCTTGTGCCCCTTGTGATGTCTGCATCATGGGGGGCGGACAGTCATGCCTGACTCCCATGTCACTCACCAACCAGCCAGCTGTTCCCATACACGTTCTGTTCAAATTCTGTTGGGATGTTGCTTTGACGGTATATGAAGCTGTCGTGGCTGGCCCCTGGGTGTTTGGCACGGACGTGCCATATGAGGCATTGGGCATCGGCTATCACCTGTACGTTGATGGAATGCCAATGCTTCCGATTGCAGTATATGTGCTCTGTGTCACGGGGGGGCCGTAGTGCCACATGTGTGCAATCAAGGGCCCCCACGGTGTGTGGGAATCCTGCAATTCTGTAGAAATCTGCCATTGCCTTCTGCCGCAGATGCTCCAGGGTGGGTTTGATGAAGAGGTGGGACATGCGTCTGAGGATTGCGGGGACAACCTGGTGCACGTATCTGTTCATGGTGGATTGTGACAAACCAGCCACTACTCCACTTGTTCTTTGAAAAGATCCACTGGCGAGGAAATGGAGTGTTGCCAGTACCTTGACCAGTGGCTGCACTGCATGTACGCGGTGTGTCTTGCTGGTGATGTCATCATGCAGGGTTCTGGCTAATTCCATGATGGCATCAGGGCTGAATCTGAAGATGCGATACACCTCTGATTCACCCATGCCAAAGACGTCAATGCGCGTTCGGTATATCCTCTCCCGTGCCCTCCTACGTGCCCGTCTATGCAGTAGTGCTATGACCACGGCTGCCCCTGGCATGTTGGCATACAGATGTGTTGTCCTGCAAGTGTTGGTGCTCAGGTCGTCTGTAACGGTGCTGCTGTAGCTGCTCTCCAGCTGACCTGTGCAACTCTGGTGCAAAGTTACCCCTGCTTTATGAGGGGTAACTTTCCGCCAAACGTACGTTTCTGAATCGGCATATCTCACTCATTTGCATATTTGAATACAAAATCCATGGGAGCGGAAGATCCATCCAGCGTAAATATGCGCCTACGCCACGCCGGTGTAGAAAAGTTACGCCGGTAGGAAGAAGCCTATTTTGAGGCGTATCTGGTTCTGTGGGTACGGCGCATAGATACGACGGCGCAAATTTACACTTACGCCGCGCATCTCGAGATACGCCGGCGTAAGTGCTATCTGAATCCAGCCCAGTGTGTCAAGCTGTGCTATCTGCCATCACGGGATATCAATGTACGCGTTTTGTGGGTGCAACCGCTTCCTCGCAACTCAAGTAGGTGAGAGGAAGGGGTTGCACCCCCGAAACACATCCATTGATCCCCCATGATGGGAGATAGCACATGTTGACATTAGGCATGGGATCAGGAGGGAAATAAACATTTTGACATCTTCAAAATGTTGGCGTTTGCAGGGATGACATCACTACATCTCATGAAAGCAAGATCAACACAGTTTTGACATATTAATGTCTGATATTGCCTTCGCTTTTTCAAGGTTGAACTTTGTAAGTTCCTGAGTTGTATATGTTATGGTTTGAAACATGCCTGTTTAAGCAAAAAAAATTATATTTCTAATGTCAAACATAAAAACAAGGATGTTGGTTTGTTCAAAAACCCTTTTATAATGCACATATGAATGTGCAGAGAGTAAAATGTTTTCTACTCAACAATGGGGTAGATTCAGGTAGCTTTTACCGCGGTGTATCTCCAGATACGCCGCCGTAATTTCAAATCTGCGCCGACGTATCGTTACACCGATTCTCAAAGGCAGATACGCTAAAGAAATAGGCTTCCTCCGCCGACGTAACTTGAATGCGGCGGCATAGAATTGTGTGCACTATTACGTTGACCGCTAGGGGCGCTTCCGTTGTTTTAGGCGTATAATATGCAAATTACCTAGTTACGCCGATTCACGAACGTATGTACGCCCGGCGGTAGTTTTTTTACGTCGTTTACGTAAGGCTTTTTTGGCGTAACGTTGCTCCTGCTATTAGGAGGCGCAGCCAATGTTAAGTATGGACGTCGTTCCCGCTTCGAAATTTGAATTTTTTACGTCGTTTGCTTAAGTCGTTCGCGAATAGGGCTGGACGTAATTTACGTTCACGTCGAAACCAATACGTCGTTGTGGCGTACTTGAGAGCAATGCACACTGGGATATGTACACGGACGGCGTCAATCACGTCAAGTCATCACACATTAGCATAAAACACGCCCCCCCTTCCACATTTGAATTACGCTGGCTTACGCCGGCCCCATTTACGCTACGCCACCGCAACCACTATGTGAATACTGCACTTGCTCCTGTAAGTTGCGTCGGCGTAGCGTAAATACAATACGCTGTGCCGCCGTAACTAGGCGCGCAGGTACCTGAATCTGCCCCAATGTGTGGCTTCTTCTTTCAATGCTCAATACCAGTTTTTGGAGTAAGTTGGTGTTTACAGTGACAATAGGGGTTATTTACTAAAGGCAAATTCACTTGGCACTACAAGTGCATTTGCTTTTAGTAAAAAAAAACACAGTGCTGCAAAATTTGCCACAATCAGACCATTTTTGGGACTCTAAACAATGAATTCATGGTGCTGAAAACTTTTTTTTTATATTCATTAATCCATTACATATATTATCAACAAAAACAATGTGTGTGAAGAAGAGATTAGGTGAAGAAGAGATTGTAACCTCATGCATCAAATAAATTACATTTGCACTATTGAAGAAAATGGGCAAAAAGAAAAGCCAATTGGAGAACCTAGGAGACGGCTAAAAGAAACACAAGCAGTAAATCAATTTATAAATTAGTTCAGATTTAAAAAAAATCTTTATGTAAAAAACATATCACACATTTGTAAAGCCAATAAACAGTGAAAAACGGGGTCCGTCATCCGGAGATAATTCTTGAAATTCCTGAAATCATTCCTGGATCTCCTGCAACAAAGGCATATGAGAGAATTGGTACGCTGGAGCAACCAATTCTTTGTCCACGAACTCCTCCCCACCCTGTTCATGGACTGGGCTTGGGTCAAAATAAGAACCCCATTTAGTATAAATGTTTGTATTTGTCCTTATGGTTTACTGTTATTTGCACCAACTGTATATTTTATACAAGGTTCGTTGATAGATTGTTATTTTGTCACATTGGTCACTATTGGCTCCATTATAGAGCAACAATTTTTTTACCACTTTTTGTATATGACACCTTTTTGATACATTAATAAATATCTGTAAATTTTATTATAACTGAACCATTATTGCCCAACATTGCCGATAGTAGCCGTCTTTATTTCCCTTAGGGAGCCGCCTCTTTCGTTCCCAATAGGGAATATTCATGTTATACCCAACACCAAGCCCCTGCAAAGCACAAACTCTACGATGAGTACGTACCCGCAACATAGCTAGAAAATGGTCGGCTGGTCAGATCGAACTAACAGAACGCACTGAAAAACAGAAAGGCCTGAGAAGAGCGAGCTTAAAATTAGAAATGAGCGGACAAGAATGCACTGAAAACCAGATACAAGCTGACTACACGCACTGAAAAACAGATACGAACCCACAAGCACAAACTGAAGAGCAGTAATGGACTGAAAAGCACGAGGCTGAAAAGCACAAATCATCTCTCACCAAACTTCTACTAACACGAGATTAGCAGAAGGAGCCCAAAGGGTGGCGCACTTGGTATTGAACTTCCCTTTTGCAGTGCCGTCGTACGTGTTGTATGTGACCGCATTCTTGGCGCTCGGAATTTCTGACAACATTTGTGCGACCGTGTGTATGCAAGACAAGTTTGAGCCAACATCCGTCAGAAAAAAAATCACGGTTTTGTTGTCGGAATGTCCGATCGTTTGTATGCGGCATTAGTGTGTACCAGGCTTTAATTTACTTTAATCAGCACTAATTAACTCCTTATTCTCCTCCATTCAATTGTAATTTTCCAGGTGATTTTTTTTTTTATTAACAAATATTTAAACTTTAAAAAAAAGCGCAAAATGTAACATAATATTGCAATACTTTGTACTAAAATCATAATGTTAGTGTTGTTTTAAAAAGGACAGATAACAGAATAAAATACATATTTTTAATGTGCAGTAACATTGTTTATTTTTAAACTAATACTGCTCAAAAAAAGAAAAAGTGCCTTTTGTTTTTTTTTGTTTACGTTTAATTGTCTAAGGCAGTGGTCGTCAACCTACCTGGCCGCAGCGTCTCTGCAGCCGGGCCACAGCGGGCAGCATAATATTGTAAGGCGGGCAGGTGAGATCAGACAGGCGGGCTGGCGGAAGAGAGAAGTGCACTGGCGAGCAGAGATGACATCTCTCTTCGCCCCCACCTAGCATCACTGTACTTCCGCCCCCACAGCGTGCGGAATGTCGGAGGTGCGGCGGGGAGCAGAGAGATGACATCGTGTCTCTCCGCCCGCCTAGCATCACTGCTCTTCCACCCGCCTAGCAGAAAGTACAGCCTTTCCTCTCAGTACTGGGCTAGTTTATCTAATATCCCTGGCTGGGAACCCCTGAAAGTCAGGCACTGCTGGCAGTCATTAACTAAAACTCCTAATCTTCTCAGCTCTTTATCAGTGTGCAAGGCAGCAGATGGGTCACATGACTCCTAGCAGGTGACGTGGCATTCCTCATCTGGTGGCACTGGCAGGTGACGTGGCAAGTGGCATTCCTCATCTGGTGGCACAGGCAGGTGACATGGCATTCCTAATCTGGTTGGAACTGGCAGGTGACGTGGCAAGTGACATTCCTCATCTGGTGGCAGGCAACATAGCAAGTGACATTCCTCATCTGGTGGCAGGCAGTGGACGTGGCAAGTGGCATTCCTCATCTGGTGGCACAGGCAGGTGACGTGGCATTCCTTATCTGGTGGCAGGCGACATGGCAAGTGACATTCCTCATCTGGTGGCAGGCAGTGGACGTGGCAAGTGGCATTCCTTATCTGATGGCACTGGCAGGTGACGTGGCAAGTGACATTCCTCATCTGGTGGCAGGCGACATGGCAAGTGACATTCCTCATCTGGTGGCAGGCGACATTGCTAGAGTTGAGCGGACACCTGGATGTTCGGGTTCGACGGGTTCGGCCGAACTTCGGAAAAAAGTCCGGGTTCGGGACCCGAACTTGACCTGAACCCGAACCCGAACCCCATTGAAGTCAATGGGGACCCGATTTTTTGACTACTAAAATGTCTCTAAAACACTAAGGGAAAGGGCTAGAGGGCTGCAAATGACAGCAAAATGTCGGTAAGAGCATGACAAGTACTCTGAAAATAAATGTGGATAGGGAAATAACTTAAAATAACATAAAAAAAATAATAATCTTGACCTAGGAGGACGAGGTCCATATGAAGTAGGAGGTTGAGGTGGCGGTGGATGTGGCAGTGTAGGTGGAAGCGGCGGTGGAGGAGGACGAGGTAGCCAACACAGCTGGTTTTGGTTTTTAATTGATTTATTTTTTAAATTAGGGTACACCCCAAAAGAGTGAGAAAGATCTAGGGTTGCCACCTCATCCCTTTAAAACCGAACACATAG
This sequence comes from Rana temporaria, assembly GCF_905171775.1. Taxonomy (NCBI): domain Eukaryota; kingdom Metazoa; phylum Chordata; class Amphibia; order Anura; family Ranidae; genus Rana; species Rana temporaria. The sequence continues at coordinate 275,609,777 of NC_053489.1, forward strand.
TAATTACACAGGTTCTGGGGCTAATTTAATGTCGATAAGGCACCAAGTGAGTTTAATTAGCAGCACCTTAATCAGCCAGAGAACCTGTGTAATTAATATGTTTTCGCTTTTAAAGGGATGAGGTGGCAACCCTAGAAAGATCAGAAAAATAAGAATGCGACGCATGCGAGGGATGGCGGGCGCTCGGACATGTACGGTAGGTCTGTACTGACGACCGTACATGTCCGAGCGGGCAGGATTCCAGCGGACGGTTTTAAAACACGTCCAGGAATATTTGCCCGCTGGGAAAAGGCCCGGCGGGCAAATGTTTGCTGGAATTCGGCCCGCTCGCTCCTACACACGACCGAACATGTATGCTGAAACTGGCCCGCGGACCAGTTTCAGCATACATGTTTGGTCGTGTGTACGGGGCCTAAAGGTCTCTTGGTTCTTCCTACATATTGTAGGTTACATGTGCACTGTAAAACATAAACCACACCCTCAGTGTGGCAACTGATGAAATCCATAATAGGATGACACACGTTGCTGGGGGTAGCCATAAAGTCAGTCCTTTTCTGTTGTGGACCTTTTGAGTGTGTGCAGACATAACAGTACTTACAAGGAAAGAAACCCTTCTTATTAAAGAACGTATAACCACTCCTAAGCGGGGGGTCAACCACATTTTTTACCAGAATATCTCTGATTGTGGGTGCTCTTTTGTAAATAATATTGGGTTTTGCTGGCAAAATGTCTTTCAGGTGTTTATCACCTTTCAAGACATGCCAGTGTTTTTTGATCAATTTTTCCACATCTTTATGTTGGGTGTTGTAATCTAAAATGATAGCTGGTGCTTCCAATTTACGCCGTGATTTCTTAATTCCCTGCAGCATGGAGTTCCTGTCTAATACAGCAACTGATTGAATTCAGCTTGGGCAATGAAGTCTATCTCATTGGTACAGTTCCGTTTGATACGTACTATCTATCCTTTCGAAATGTTCAATAGCCATGACTTGTAGTGACAGCTATTCAAAGATAAATAGCTATTCGTGTCTATGCTTTTGAAATGGGTTTTAGTGATAAGCTTATTCTGTGTTATAGTGATGTCTAAATCTAGAAAATTCACTGATTTGTCGCTGATATTAAACACCAATTTAATGTTTTTGTCGTTTGTATTAAGGTCCATACAAAATGTCTCCAATGTTTCTCTGGTACCATTCCATACAATCAGCACATCATCTATATATCGTTTATAGAAGATCAATTCAGTCTTCCGAGGGTGCAAATTTGGCACCCATAGCTATACCAGTGCTTTGGTTGTAATAAGTTTGGTTGTACCAGAAGTAGTTGGATTTTAAACAAAATTCCAGACACTTAATAAGAAATTTACATTGCTTACAAATCAACATAGTATAATTCCTCAAAAGCCATTTGGTGGCACTACAAGCTTGATGCTGTTTAACAATAGTGTACAGAGATGACACATCTGCAGTGGCTATTAATGTATTCCCTTCTGAAATAGGAACCTCTTCCAGTAATTGAAGGACATGTTTCGTATCCCTCAAGTAGGCTTTTGTTTGCTGAATTGCAGGAAGAAATCGAGATACTGGCCCATCCTTGCGGTAAGTGAATCAATCCCATTAACAATGGGTCTACCCGGTGGGTTATCCTTATCTTTATGTAATTTCAGGATGGTGTATATGACAGGAATTCTACATGTTTCACTACACTAATTTATATTTTAATACATTTTAATTAATATTAATTTCATTTTAATATTAACAAATTTAATGGTATTAGGATGCTTGATCCTCTATCGTTAATTGGAATTACGTTGAATGTTTTGTTTTATTTTATTTATCTTTTTTGATTAGATTGCTCTTTGGGATCATCCATATGTATTTCATGATTCACATTTCATCTCCTTTATTAAGGCTGATGAGTATTATAGATATCCCTCCTTTAATGTGTTGTAGATCATTAAAGAGATGAATTTAATCATCCCTATTGCAATTTAAAATGTGCCCATTAGTTTTTCCCATCTGTAAAATGGCCGCGGTAGCATGAGAACACATTCAGTTTTCAAAATCGCAGCGGACCCATTTCCGCTTATTAGTATATATAAGGAAGCATTGTTTAGCCAATCAGAAGCCTCTGATGAAGTCACGTGTCCTGACGTAACGCGAAAGGTACGAGCTAGACGTGACCGGAAGTGACTCGGAACCCCGTTCGTCCGACCGAAAGTTGGCGTTTGGCGTTTTTTGATATACATGCTAGTATGTAAGCATATTTTAGTCTTAATAAACCCTTCTTATTTCTCCATATACTTCACGATGGGAGTCTCTATTTTTTTGTTTTCTCTTTGGAAATCTATGTGCATTCCTTGGTGAGTCTCCATATCTTTGAAGACCAGGATTTTGCATACAGCCGAGAGGACGCTGCAGTTTCCATATATTTGACTTGAGGATCTGTTCAGGCGATTTTCCCAAATTAGGGAGGTAAGAGCTCTGTGAGCTCAGTATTTGTGAAGACTTATCTTTACCATCTTATTATCTACTTCATTTGGCAGTTTCTTTGGATGGGACTTTTATTTGAACTATTTATCATTTTTACACGTTTATCTTGGAGTTTTTCCCTCTGTTCATTTTAAAATTCACTTTTTTGTGAGCTTAGCCACTTCCAGGATCTTGATTCATTTGTCATATGATTTAAAGGTGTCCTTTATTATTTATGCAAATTTTTTCTCACAAGGATCTTTATGGTTCGTTTGCACATTCAATCAGTGTTTCACAGCTTCTACATTTAGCTTGTTCTATTAAGCTTGAACAATAACACCTAGTAGCTGATTGGTTACTAGGCCCAGCTCCACCAGATTGTATGTGCAGCAGTTTTAGTACATCTCCACCACTGCCATTCTAGACAATGTTGAGCATAGTTCTTTCAACCTAAATATCTCCTCATCATCAAGATGAGGACGTTTAGCAGTGTGTATGTATTAAAGTGGGATGGGACACCTACATTTCTTTGGCATATACCTCATGACTGTTTTCCTTTGTAACAACCACAACCTTTTTTACTAAAAACAGAGTAAACTACCTGGTAAGATGTACAGAGTAAGAGTTGACGCATACCTTGAAAATGCTAATCATATTTGGATTCTGGGATTGGTGGAATAGGGTCCTCATCAATGTCTTGAACCTGTTTTGAAATATGTCACCAACATTTTCAGGACTATAGCGCAAAGAAAAAAAATTATAGTAAGATACAACAGAACCTGCTTTTATGCTACTATCTTATAGGAGGCCTTACCCAGAAACTGCAGAGCAGCCAGCAACTTGGTCATGGGTGGTATGGCATGACTATGCAGTGTGGGGAACTGCAGAAAAGGTCTCAATTCCCCAAAGAGAAGCACTGATCACTGTATTAGTGCCACTGGTCCCCAAAAAAATGGCAGTTATGCCGCGTACACACGATTGGTTTGTCTGATGAAAACGGTCTGATGGACCGTTTTCATCAGACTAAACCGATTGTGTGTGGGCCCCATTGGTTATTTATCCATCGGTTAAAAAATTAGGAACTTGTTTTAAAATTACAACCAAAAAGAAGGTACAGCGCTGATGTGAATGAAACAAATTGTGAATGAACAATACAGTTATGAAAAATAATCAGTGACTGAATAAACAAATTAGATATGATAAAAATAGTTCATAAAAATATCCAAAAGTGAATGTACTGATCCTTCACCAATCAGAAATTAAGTGTGAAGTGACAAAAATAACAAATATGAATCAGTGAAGAAAGAGTCCAATTGCAAAAAAGGCAAATTCTTATTTCTTAATCTTCCACCAAGTAAAACACCCGTGTGATGGTATTCCAATCTGCTTACCAGATTAACTGACCGTGATTGCGGTCAGATAAAGCCCAGAGATCTTTTAGAGTCCTCTCAAGTGGACTAAATGACAACAGGTTACACAGATCAAATAATCGGATCATCTACTGCTTCAAAGCTCCAGATGGAATAAGGATACGCTCATATATTCAAAGAGAAGAAACGAGAAAAAGCTCCATGGTGAAGTACTGTATGTAAGGTTGATTTATTGAGGGAATGGTAACACTTACAATTCAGACGATATAGACACGCTTGTCACAAATCCCAGCGCATGCAACGCGAACTGACAATCGAATCCTGGTAGCTGTGTTCAGTGTGTATAGCTCTCTCCGTACAAGCGATGACAAGGTACGCTTTAGGCCACTCCTACGTACGTTTCGTCGTAAGACGTCGTCGGGGATGGGCCAATGGCGCGCCGGCCAACGCTAGAGCACTATATAGTGTCCGGCCGCCATTTTGGTTGTGGGCGAACGCTAAGGGCAAGCGGAAATAGCTGTATACACACTAAAAAGGAACTGATGGAGAATCGAATCAAGATGCAGATGACTGCCATCTTGTGGAAAAATAGGAGAAGAGTCTTACCACACACTGAAACACGGCATATCGGAAACGAATGGGACATAGTGTGCAAAATGTAAAATAGACTAGACAAATAGAAGTCCATTAATACAAGAGCATTAAAAACCTGAATATCTTAATGTAACAGTATAAAATCTATGATAATATCTTTAATTGAATAAAATTAATTAATTAAAACATTTATATGATGTTTTGATAATTTGGGAAGGAGATCTCCCTTCTTTGGAAAGTTTTTTTGCCAGATTAAATGGGAATAACAAGGGCATAATTTTAACGTATGAGGCCAGCAATTCTGAGATTCATTTTTTAGATCTAAACATTTTGGTTCATGATGGAGTTGTTAAAACCACAACCCATTTCAAACCGACAGATCGCAATGCCTATATTCCTCTGAATAGTTGCCATCATGCCCAATGGCTTAAGGCCATACCTAAGGGCCAACTTCAAAGGATTAGGCGAAATTGCACATCATCAGAAGATTATTTTCAACAGGCTGACATTTTAAAAACTAAGTTTTTGGAAAAAGGTTATGACCAAGCCACTATTGACGATACCATTCAACAAGTGGGGACAATTGATAGAAATCAATTACTTTGCACCAAAAATGCTCCGAGAAAAAATATAGACCCAAAATTTAGTTATGCCATGATCACTGGTTACTCCAATCAGCACTTTTCTGTTAAAAAAATCTTAAAGAAACATTGGAAGATTTTAAAAAATGATCGCATTTTGGGGGCAGTTATTCCTGATCAACCAGTTGTCATCTTTAGAGGAGCACCCCCATTGCGTTTAAAAGTTGCCCCGAATGTAATTGACCCGCCAAACACAATAGGGTTTTTCCAAGACATGAAAGGTTTTTACCCTTGCAGAAAGTGCAATATTTGTAAAATAAATTCTTTCCGCGGACGTAAGCTTTTGTCTTTTCAGTCCACTCAGACCAAAAGGACATATAATATAGACTCATTTATCACTTGTACTAGTGATCATGTAGTCTATCTTATACAATGCCCTTGTTCTAAACAATATATAGGACGTACAAAACGGGCATTACATGTCAGATTGGAAGAACATGTGGGAAACGTAGGGCGAGGATTTTCTAAACACAATCTGTCTAAACATTATGCCAAATACCACAATAAACAGATTGCAGGATCTCTATTTCTTCCCATCGAAAAACTTAATGCTCCCTGGAGAGGAACAAATAAAGTACGTTCTATATCCAAATGTGAAACTCAATGGATTTTTAATATGAAAAGTTTTGTCCCCTTTGGGTTGAACGTAGAGTGGGATATAAATTGTTTTCTCAGTAACACATAGCTTCTCCCTTTTTTTACTGTATTTTTATAATATTTTTACAATATTTTTTAATATTTTATATATTTTAATAATTGAGACATATATATAAATGTTTTAATTAATTAATTTTATTCAATTAAAGATATTATCATAGATTTTATACTGTTACATTAAGATATTCAGGTTTTTAATGCTCTTGTATTAATGGACTTCTATTTGTCTAGTCTATTTTACATTTTGCACACTATGTCCCATTCGTTTCCGATATGCCGTGTTTCAGTGTGTGGTAAGACTCTTCTCCTATTTTTCCACAAGATGGCAGTCATCTGCATCTTGATTCGATTCTCCATCAGTTCCTTTTTAGTGTGTATACAGCTATTTCCGCTTGCCCTTAGCGTTCGCCCACAACCAAAATGGCGGCCGGACACTATATAGTGCTCTAGCGTTGGCCGGCGCGCCATTGGCCCATCCCCGACGACGTCTTACGACGAAACGTACGTAGGAGTGGCCTAAAGCGTACCTTGTCATCGCTTGTACGGAGAGAGCTATACACACTGAACACAGCTACCAGGATTCGATTGTCAGTTCGCGTTGCATGCGCTGGGATTTGTGACAAGCCTGTCTATATCGTCTGAATTGTAAGTGTTACCATTCCCTCAATAAATCAACCTTACATACAGTACTTCACCATGGAGCTTTTTCTCGTTTCTTCTCTTTGAATATATGAGCGTATCCTTATTCCATCTGGAGCTTTGAAGCAGTAGATGATCCGATTATTTGATCTGTGTAACCTGTTGTCATTTAGTCCACTTGAGAGGACTCTAAAAGATCTCTGGGCTTTATCTGACCGCAATCACGGTCAGTTAATCTGGTAAGCAGATTGGAATACCATCACACGGGTGTTTTACTTGGTGGAAGATTAAGAAATAAGAATTTGCCTTTTTTGCAATTGGACTCTTTCTTCACTGATTCATATTTGTTATTTTTGTCACTTCACACTTAATTTCTGATTGGTGAAGGATCAGTACATTCACTTTTGGATATTTTTATGAACTATTTTTATCATATCTAATTTGTTTATTCAGTCACTGATTATTTTTCATAACTGTATTGTTCATTCACAATTTGTTTCATTCACATCAGCGCTGTACCTTCTTTTTGGTTGTAATTTTTTTGCTTTGGGTATTTAGAGCAATAGGTACCAGCTGCTTTTGTCACTCATTATTTTCACAATTTTTCATCACGTATTAGCGCAGTGTTTTCCTTTGTTTTTTCCTTAGGATTTTTTTACATTTGTTTTAAAATTATCTGATGGATAAAAAATCTATAGAAAAAAACAATCGTCTGTAGGCACGTCCATCGGTTAAAAATCCACGCATGCTCAGAATCAAGTCGACGCATGCTTGGAAGCATTGAACTTCGTTTTTTTCAGCACGTCGTTGTGTTTTATGTCACCGCGTTCTGACACGATCGGTTTTTTAACTGATGGTGTGTAGGCACGACTGATCATCAGTCAGCTTCATCGGATAACCGATGGAAAAATCCATCAGACCGTTTTCATCGGATGGACCGATCGTGTGTACAGGGCATTAGGTGTCAGGTTATTGCAGTCCCACTATAAGTCGCTGATCGCTGCTATTACTAGTAAAATAAAAAAATAATAAATAACCCATCTTTTGTAGACCCTGTAACTTTTTTTTAGCAAACCAATCAATTTACGCTTATTGTGATTGTCTTTCTTTTACCAAAAGTATGTAGTAGAATCCATATTGGCCTAAGTTGATGAAAAAATCTGATACATTTTTTTTATTGGATGTGTTTTAGAGCAAAAAGTAAAAAAAAAATATATGTATATTTTTTTCAAAATTGTCAGCTGTTCTCTGTTTCTAGTGTTGAGAAGAAAAAGAAAGTAGAGCTGGCGCTGGTCCTACGGAGCCAAATGCTCCATAAAAAAGGCTCCTAGTGTAAGGTGCAGTGTGCAAAATATACACAAAGTGCTAAACGATCCAAAGTGCCAAGTGCCTATGTAAACTACTAGAATGATTCCACAGTATATATCGTAAATGCAGCTATAAAAATAAATAAAAAATTACATAAAATATATATCACAGTGCTGTGCAAATTAAAGTGCTATTGTGCCTATGTAAACACTGCTAGGTAAAGAAAGTGTGCAAAACGTAAAATTCCTGTACCATTAGGGTACCTATGTTAACCCTTTAAAAGATGTGCTGATAAACACATTTTTTTTTTTCAGTAAACAAATCCAAGTGATTCTAAAAGTGGTTCATGCTCTTGTTGTATGCCGTGATCACTGCAATCCGTGCTCTTATACACCCCGCACTCACCAACTTTTTCACCCCTTCTTACGGTCTGGTGCCTTCACAGTATAGGCCACTGTGTAGCCCTCTGGCCGTTACTCGTCCCCCTGCGCTGATGATGTTAGTCCAGTAATAGCCCATACATAGACGAGAAAGGAGCCTCAGATAGTGTAGTTTTGTTTTATACTTTATTTAAATAAACAAAAAATGGGTACTCACATGTAGACAAAAACAGTATGGCATATAATGTTGACAAAAGTCTGATGCCTGGAAATGATGTGACGTTCGTAGCATGTTCTACCGGTTTCGTCGTGTGACTTCATCTGGAACACGCTGAATGTCACTTTCACTTCCTTTTTATAGCAGACCGTGACCTGTTTGCCACCATTTTGGGTGTGATATTCAAGACTGGAGCCTGAAATAGATCGCCCACCATTTTGGGTAGGGTTTTGCAGACCGAAGACCACAAATAGTCAGGTAGCGGCCATGTTTGGTGGGATTTTGGAGACATAAGTCTTACTTCCTATAATGAAATTGTTAGTATTAGCCTGACGGCCGTTTAAATTATTTTTGGAGACAAAGATCAATACAAGGTTGTAAAACATGCTATGTGTTACTGTAATCTTGGAACGTCTAATCCCCAGGTCTTGATGTGCTATATAAGACGGATAACAACAAGCTCAAAAAATTGGTTAAAAAATAAGCTTAAAAAATATTAACTATATTAAATATATATGTGCCATGGTAATGCACTAACCCTGTTATGTTCCTACATCAATTAAGGCGAAAATAAACCAGGAATAAGAATATGCATGAATCAATAAAATGAAATGTGGTGATATATTTTAAATTAAAATATAAAATAAAAATAAAAATAAATATGAACAAGGAATGTTACTACTATCCAAATACCCCCTACCATTTGTGTAATTAAATTGGAAACTTTCTTTGTTTCTAGCGCAAAAAATGAAAACCACAGAAGTGATAAAATACCACCAAAAGAAAGCTCTATTTGTGGGAAAAAAGGACACAAATTGTATTTGGGTACAGCATTGCACAATTGTCAGATAAATCACCTGTAACGGAAGGGCCCGTGGGACCCAGAAGCTCCCCAATGCCTCTTATGTGTAGATCACCCTGTGTCTCTAATAGGGGCACAGGGTGAATGAGAACCCCACTATGGTCTGGGCTAGTCAGATTTAATGCGGTATATACAGTGATGTATTCTTCTGGCCTAGGCCAACAAGGCCCAGGCCTAGGGCGTTACTTTGCGGGGGGCGGCCGGCCAGCAGCCCCCCCCTCACGAAAATGGCACCCGCGCCCGCCTCCCTCCTCCCGCACGCAGGGCCACTATCACTACTTAGTAGTGCAAGTGCAATGACTCGCATCGGGTTAAATAGGAGCTGCCGCCCCCCCCTACAGCCGTGATTCTGCTGTGGCCAATCATGGGGAGGGAAACAGCGGGTAGAAAGCTGGGCGGCGGCACAGAGAATTCAATTAAAGCCGCTCTCTCTTTTCTCCCTTCAGCTTACAGAAGGGGAGGGGGCGGCGGGGGAGATGCAGACAGCCCGCAGCTCTCCTCTCCCTGTCACAGCGCTGCTGTTCTATTTGCTAGAGAACTCGGCAGCGGTGCTGTGACAGGGAGAGGAGAGCTGCCGCGCTGCGGGCTGTCTGTATCTCCCCCACCGCCCCCCTTCTCTTCCTGTAAGCTGAATGGAGAAAAGAGAGATCGGCTCCAATTGGATTTGCCACACGGCCGCCCAGCTTTCTGCCCGTTATTTCACTTCCCATGATTGGCTAAAGCAGAGGGCCAATCAGAAGACTCTGGGGGCATCATGGGAAATGTAGTTCCGGCCCCAGTGTGTCCATAGACACCAAGCAAGCGCTGTGCTGGAGGGGAGGGAGGGGGTGTTAGAATACTGTGCTGGGGGAAACCAGAGAGGGAGCCACACTGTACCCATGTGCCCGCACCACCAGAGAGCCATGCTGTATCCCGCACCACCAGAGAGCCATGCTGTACCCTGCACCACCAGAGAGCCACGCTGTACCCTGCACCACCAGAGAGCCACGCTGTACCCTGCACCACCAGAGAGCCACGCTGTAACTGCTGTACCCGCACCACCAGAGATGGAGCAACACTGTACCCGCACCACCAGAGATAGCCACGTTGTACCCGCACCACCAGAGAGGGAGAAAGACCGAGCCACTGCCAGGAAACAGACATGCTACACTACTGACTAGAGTCACCCTGGGCAACCCAGAGTGAGCGAACATCCAGCCAGAGGGATCACTGTTGCGATTTCGCTGGGTCTGGTAAGAGGGCCTGTTGGCCATTATCCATTACTATTCCCAGGTACTGAGCCATAAGGAAGTGCCTAACCTTCTAGTCTCTAGGCCTTATTGACCGCCACAACGTCCCCCTCTGTCTTCTTCCCACGGCGTCCCTCTGTCCTCTTTCCACCCCATCCCTCTCTCCTCTTCCCAACCCCGTCCCTCTATCCTCTTCCCAACCCCGTCTCTCTGTCCTCTTCCCAACCCCGTCCCTCTGTCCTCTTCCCAACCCCGTCCCTCTGTCCTCTTCCCAACCCCGTCCGTCTGTCCTCTTCCCAACCCCCTCCCTCTGTCCTCTATCCAACCCTGTCCCTCTGTCCTCTTCCCAACCCTGTCCCTCTGTCCTCTTCCCAACCCCGTCCCTCTGTCCTCTTCCCAACCCGTCCCTCTGTCCTCTTCCCATGGCATCCCTCTGTCCTCTTCCCACGGAATCCCTATGTCCTCTTCCCACCCCGTCCATCTGTCCTCTTCACACCCTGTCCCTCTGTCCTCTTCGCACCCCGTCCCTCTGTCCTCTTCCCACCCCGTCCCTCTGTCCTCTTCCCACCCCGTCCCTCTGTCCTCTTTCCACGGCGTTCCTCTGTCTTCCTCCCATGAAGATGAAAGAGCGGGTCTTAAAAAGGAAGGGGTGTGGCCTTGACACAAAGGGGTGGGTCATATTTAAATTAGGGGGTGCGTAAGTTTAGTCAGGCCTAGGGCAGCACAAAATCTAAATACACCTCTGGGTATATATTGTATATATTGTATATATATATATTGTGTGTTGGCTGTTGTGTACTGTAAAGCTTGCTGTGGTAATTAAGTCTGCTACTGTGATAAATGTGTATTGAATCCAGAAAATAATGGACATGCAGAATATGTCTTGGACTGCAGCCCACCTGTCTGTCTGTTGCAATGTAAATTAATCTAGGATGGCTTCTGAGGATGTTTCATTGTGGCTTGTGCTAATTGACCCTGTATTGTGTGAAGATCTATTGATGATAAATGTGTATTGTGAGTTAACAGACAGCCTAAAGGTCAGGTGTAGGAATTATCAGTTGTAGTTAATTAGCTCATGTAAATGATGTCAGAGCTGGAGCCAGAATGTCTACTAAAAGATGTGTATTGGGGCTCATTAGGAACCATTGTCTGATGTTGTGGGTGGAGTTGGGTCATTGTTCATTTGGTTACTGCAGTATTCTTTTTGTGTATATAAGAGCCTGCTTTCTCAATAAAGATTGTCAGACCTGCTTGAACTTCATAGAGAGCTGTGTGTCTCGTTAATGGGGGAATTTGTATGGGTCGTGTTTGCCCGGATTGTGGGGTGTCGATAGCTGCCTTGTGTTCAGGAATGGAATATCCTAAATGGCTTTAAACCCCTATCTCATTTGCGGTTCCGTTACATCACCTAAGTGCCTTATCGCAAAAAAATGTCCTGATCAGGAAGTGGGGTAATCCTTCCAGAGCTAAAGTGGTTAACAGAACGAGGATGTATGAAAACCACCCTTCTTCTTCTCCTCGACTACCTTAGAATGGCCTCAAACGCCAACAAATTGGCCTCAAATTGCTCCATTAGGGATGTACGGGAGAGCAATGCAATGTCCATCATAAAAATGAGGTTAGACTAGCCAAATGCTCACTAGATAATGATTAGGCAACGTTTTCAACAGTTTCCATGTCCCGCCCACTCAGGTGTGAATGACCAAAGTCATCACTTTCATTATTACTGCAAGCTTGGACCACTACCTAAAATCCGCATGCATTTAATTTTTTTTTTTTGCAAATATATATTTTATTGAGAAAGCATGCATGGAGAAATTCCAACATTACAACAAAGACATACATGTCCTTAGAAGAGAGGTACAAAAGGGTTATGTACACATTTCAGCTAACATTGTAAGATGACATTGTATTTAGATATACTTAAAGATCCGACCAACGTGACATCAAGACCCTCGTAGGGATGCTCCCTCGTCCGAGAAAATAAAAACGTTCCAGATACCCCATACTTCAGTAAAGGCCTCGCGTTTATGTTGCGCAGTGAGAATCAAATCCTCCATCTGTTTTGTTTCCTCCACCTTCCGCAGCCAGCACCCAACCGACGGCGGGCACTGCTGCTTCCAGCAGAGGGGAATGCACGCCTTGGCGGCATTCACAAGGTGGCATACTAACGATTTTTTGTAGGACTTGACCGACATCGTTGACAGGTGCAGCAGAAAAAACGACGCGTCGTCCGGGATCACATACTCCGTGAATGTCTGTGTAATACGGCGAACCTCTGTCCAGAAGTTCGTCAGTCTTGGGCATGACCAAAAAATGTGTAGTAGTGAGCCCGCCTCCACCCCGCACCGCCAACAGCGGTCCGACGTAGAGGGGAAACACTTGTGCAACCTGGTGGGCGTAAGGTACCATCTGGAAAAGAGTTTGAAGTTGGTTTCCTGAAGTCTGGTGCAGGAGGAGGACTTAATAGCTAAGGTGATGATGCGTTGCCTCTGCACTATCGAGAAAGTCCGGTTAAGGTCTGTTTCCCATCTCTCCAGGCAGCGCAAGCTGGGTTGTGTGGGGGGTGAGTTTAGGAGCGAATACATTTGCGATACCGGTCCGGTCCCCGAGCAGAATTCCTCGAACGTCGTCAGAGGACGTGAGAACTTCTGTGGGTCAGGGATAGAGTGAAGGAAGTGGTGCAGCCGCACCGCGTTCCAGAAGGGGAGATTGTATTCGCCCGTAGAGTCCGTCAATTCAGCCAACGGAGCCCAGCGTCCCGATGTCACAAATCTAGACGCCCGGTCCCAACCCTTCTCCCTCAGATCCGAGTACTCCGCCGGGTGGAGACCCGGCAGGAAGTTCGGGTGACCAAGAATCAGGAAAAGTGGTGAGGACGCGAACGTCAGGAGCGCCCTCATGACCACGCGGGAGCCAATCCTCAACGTGGTACCTATTAGTGGGTGGGATTTCAGCCCTGGGGGTAGACCGCCGAAGCACCATAGAGCGCTTTTTAAAGGGAACATGGTCTGGGATTGTTCCAGTTGAGTCCAAAGTTTATGTGACACGTTGTGCCCCCAGTCTACTATTCTGCATAAATGGGCAGCTTGTTGGTACCTTCTAATGTCGGGGACGGCTAGGCCTCCGCTCTGTTTAGGTAGAGACATTTGGGTTTTATTTACTCTGGGCTTTTTCTGAGCCCAGATAAAGCGTGTGAAAAGGCCTTGTACTTGTTTAAGAAAAGAAGCAGGAATCTGAATGGGGAGGGCTTGGAACAGGTAAAGAAATTTGGGGAGGATGCACATTTTTATGAGGTTACATCTGCCGAACCAAGAATGTAGTCCTTTATGCCATTTATCCAGCAGGGAGCGGGCCCTCACCAACAGTGGGGGGAAGTTTAGAGCGAATGCCTTTGACAAGTCAGCTGGAATTAACGTACCTAAATACTTGAGGGCTGTGTCGGACCACTGAAAGGAAAAACTCGCCTGTATAGCTGAGATGCGCTGCGGGGAGATAGCCACCCCCATCGCCTCTGACTTGGAATAGTTAATTTTAAGGTTCGATATGGCTCCATATGTGTGGAATTCCTTCAATAGATTCGGGAGAGAGATTGTTGGGTTCGTCAGGGAAAAAAGGAGATCGTCTGCATAAGCAGAGACCTTGCATTGCAAGGTCCCTGCAGCAAGGCCCTGGATGTCGAGGTTCAGCCTTATTCTACACAAGAAAGGTTCTAAAGAGAGGGCAAACAGGAGAGGGGACAGCGGGCAACCCTGTTTTGTGCCGTTCATGATAGGGAACGGGTCCGAAAGGATTCCGTTCACCTTCACTTGGGCCGTCGGATTGGAGTATATCCCACCTATCCAGGCCAGCATCCTTCCCCCCAACCCAATGTGTCGGAGGACAGAGAACAAGAATTTCCAGTTGACCCTGTCAAATGCCTTTTCGGCATCGGTGCTGACAAAGACGGAAGGGACGTGGTTTGTGTTTGCTAGGTGGACCAGGTTAAGGACCTTAATGGTGTTGTCCCTGGCCTCTCTTGTAGGGATGAAACCCACCTGATCAAGATGAGACAGGGACTGGAGATGGTGCGCCAAACGGGTGGACAGGATTTTGGTAAATAGTTTCAAATCAGTATTTAAAAGGGAGATGGGTCTATAGCTCCCGCAGGAGCTCGAGTCCTTGCCCTCCTTGTGGATTAGTGTGATATGAGCCTTTAGAGTGTCCCTGGGAAACTGCGAACCCCCACCTATAGTGTCAAAGAAGGAGACCATACGTGGGCCTAGGGTCGGGAGAAGGGTTTTGTAGTACTGGACGGTAAAGCCGTCCGGACCCGGGGCCTTATTCGGTTTCATGGATCCCAAAGCAATCTGGAGTTCCTCCAGCGTGATCGGGGCCTCCATGTCCTCCAGGGCTTCTGGGGGAAGAGATGGCATTAGTGAAGACGATATGTAGTCGTCAATGTCCGCTTGCGGCGGGTCTCTGTTTGGCAGGTTATAGAGTGAGTGGTAAAAGTCTCTAAATTCCCGGGCGATATTTTGCGGAAGTGTGACTCTACGCGATATTTTGCGGAAGTGTGACTCTACCTCCCCCCTGACCGACAACGTGAGGGATATACGCCGCCGACTTTTGTTCCTTGACCGCTCTGGCCAAAACCCTGCCGCATTTGTTGCCCGCCTCGTATCCTATTTTTCGGCATATCTGTATCGCCGCTTTAGCCCTATAGAGTAGAAGGTCCGTGATTTGTTTGCGTAAGGTCCCCAAGTCGGTCTCCAGGTCAGGCGTGGGCCTATGTTTGTGTAAAGATTCCGCTGCATGAAGTTTAGAAAGCAATGTAGCCAATTGAGCATTGCGTTCTCTCTTGATGCGTGCCCCATGTTTGATGAGGACACCCCGTATCACCGACTTGTGGGCCTCCCATAGCGAACCAGGGTCACAGTCTTGGGTATCGTTTTCTCGGAAATACAGGGGAAGCTCTCTCAAGACATCCTCCAGGAC
Organism: Rana temporaria; assembly: GCF_905171775.1. Classification (NCBI taxonomy): domain Eukaryota; kingdom Metazoa; phylum Chordata; class Amphibia; order Anura; family Ranidae; genus Rana; species Rana temporaria. The sequence continues at coordinate 275,625,122 of NC_053489.1, forward strand.
CTCCGGGGTCTGGAGAAGGCTCTCATTGAGGCGCCAAAACCTAGGTCTAGTCAGGGCGCCACCATCTAAGGTGTACGTCAGGAAAATGGGTGCGTGGTCTGACCAGGTGATGTGGCCGATCGACGAGTCGGAGACCGCGTGGAGCTGGTTGTGTGGGATCAAAAAAAGATCAATTCTGGAGTACAGTTTGTGGGGTGTAGAGTAAAACGTGTAGTCACGTTCCGTGGGGTGCTGTAAGCGCCACACATCTACCAGGTGTGCTTTGTGTAGGGCAGTGGCTATTCTTTTTCTTTGCGTCGGGGGTAACGTCGAGCGTCCGGACGACGTGTCAGAGGTAGGAATCAGGGGGGCGTTGAAGTCTCCGCCGAGAATCAACTGACCCTCCATGAAGTCTGACAATTTACCTAAGGTGGATGAGATAAATTTGGCCTGTTGGTCATTCGGGGCGTATATAGTCGCTAAAGTGAGTAATGTGGTACCTATCAGGCCCCTCAGGAAAACGAACCGACCTCCAAGGTCTATCAGTTCCGCCTGGCATTTCCATGGCACTTTGTTGGAAATCAAGATTGTAGCACCCTTGGATTTAGCTGTAGGGTTGGTGGAGTGGTAAGTCAGTGGAAATAGTCTACTTTTCAGAATGGGTAGTTTGTCATGTTTAAAGTGAGTCTCCTGAATGAAGGTGACGTCAGCGTGGGACCCCTTCAAATCATTGAGAAGCATGCGTCGCTTTTCAGGCATGTTCAGGCCTCTGGCATTCAAAGATACCACCCGAATGGAGTCCATCACCCTGTCTGTATGGGGGAGGGAAGAGGGTAGTAAAAGAGGGGACGTAGAGGGGAGAGGGAGGTGGGGAGGTGAAGGATAGTGGAGGGTGGGGGAGAGAGAAAGAGGAGGTGGCTGGAGATCCAAGCACTCCCTCCGGAGGAGACTTAGTACAGTCAAGGGACCTACAAAGATAAGTAGGTATGGTACACTAAGAGAGTGGGCACAACCGTGCCTAGACACTCACCAGAACAGAAGCTGGTATTGGAGTGTCGTCCTAAGTGGGGAATTGGAAAGAGATAGCCAGCGAGAGGCTCGCTGGCCACCCCCGGCCACCCCGTCCCCCAAAAAAGGGAGAACTCTGAATAACAAAAAGCAGATAAGTACACCGTAACATGCATGCAGATAACATACTAACATCAGACAAGCGCTATCATTGACATATTTAAACCGTCATAATGCACATATGAGAATAAACAGTTGAACTCTGAACCAACAAAATAGCCCGAATCACCCCCCACCCCCCCCCCTCCACGAGAGGTCGCCCGCCCAACTCCCTCCCGGGCTTAAGAACATAGCACCTCTCTACCCTCAGGGGGCAGAGTAGGCTCCGCCGTGTGGGGAACATGGCAAGCCCTCACATAACCACCCCGCACCCCCCCGTCTATCACCCCAAACTAAGGGTCAAGATGAGTCAGCGGTTAAGCGTGAGTTTGAGGCCATGTCAGGGCACGGCCGTGGGGGAACGACAGACATCTCCCCTAATGATTGGGGGCCTCCGGGCACTGTGTAACGGCAACTCCGTAGGATCATGTCCAGCCGTGTGCTCAAAGTCAGGTCTCCTATATGACAACCGTGGTCTCACAAAGCGGACCTCTCATAGTCCAGGTGGCTCCGCCGGGGGCTCCCCCATGAACATAGCCAAAAACAGGGGGGGGTACACAGACGCATCCAGGGGGGGGCGCCCCCCGCGCCCAAGTAATTAGGGGCAAAAGTGACATCAGGCGGTGAAGCAAGTAGCCAGCAGGGGGGGGGGTTCCGAGCAGAAAGCTGTGCATCATAGACATAAAACAACATGGCGAGACAGCGTCTGGCAGTTTATGACTCACGTGACCCCTCTATGGAGGAAGAAGCTCGCACCCTCCTCGCTGATCTCTGCTGGCGCGGGGGAAAGCCTCCTCGCTGCGGCCCGGGGAGCTGTCTGTTCGGCTGGCGGGGTAGGATGATGAGCCAGTTCGGGACCTCTATCGGATCTGTATCAAAAAAGGAAAAGAGACCTGGCAACTCCGCTGGGGTGCGTAGGGTATAGGAGGAGGACATCTTGCGGAAGGTGACCACCAGGGGGTATCCCCAGCGATAGGTGCATCCCACTCTCCTGGCGAGGTCGAGAACTGGTCTCAGTATGGCCCTTCGCTGCAATGTAGCCCTGGAAAGGTCCGGGAGGATCTTTATTGTGGCTCCATCAAAGTTAATGTCTCCTTGCTCCCAGGCCTTGCGCAGGATCAACTCCTTGTGGGTATAGCGATGCAGCCTGCATAGGACATCGCGAGGGCGGTCTGGGTCCGTAGACCTGGGGCCAAGTGTTCTGTGAACCCGGTCAAGTTCCAGGGCAGGGGGTGAGTCTCCAAGTAATCCCTGGAAGATGGCAACTACTGACACCGCCAGGTCCTCCGATCCTGTGGCCTCCGGGAGGCCGCGTAAACGCAAATTATTGCGGCGGCTGCGGTCCTCCAGATCTTCTAAATGAAGCTGGAGGTCTATGGCGGTCGCTGCCTGCGATGCCTGAGAGCCCTCAAGCACCGCCACTCTCCGCTCTAGTGAAGAGATGGACGCCTCCCCCGTATCCACCCGTTCAGTGATAGCCTGCAGCTCCTCTCTTACCTCCTGGATGGCGCGGCCGTGGGCTTCCTCAACCCGGCGGACGAGGTCCTCGATGTCGGCCTTAGTGGGGAGGGCCTGTAGGATGGAGCGGAGGTCGTCCGGCTTGTCGCCAGATTGTTGCGTGGAGCTCCGTGCGGGTGGTCGGAGGATCGATGGGACTCCCTGGGACAGGTCAGTGTCCATTGCAGGTGTAGGAAGGGGAGTCAGCGTGCGAGAGGAGAAGAACGCCGGGGGAGACGCACGTGGGGACTCTGCAATGGCGTCGGCTGTTGGGCGATGAGGCTCGCACAGGAATCTCCGGATACCGCTCCTCAGGGTGATCGGTCTGTTCCTGCGGGGTGATGGTCCGGGTCGGGGTCTTTTGCTGTTTAGCATGCCGTGCACGGTGGTGTTGTAGGTCTGTTGGATGTCGGGGTAAGCCGGGGGGGAAGCCAGGAGCTCACACAGAAAACGTCCTCACTCGGCCATCGCTAAGCCACGCCCCCGCATGCATTTAATTATTTGTTCTGTGAATGGATCCCAATGTTTTATATTTCATAAGTACTGGCTGGTTTTCTTTGGAAAGGAGATGCATTTTTACATTTTTAAATGCAGGTTAATATAAATAAACAAAACTTTCCATTGCTGATGTTGTTACAAAAAAGGTCTGCTCTGAATATTTGCTCTGGAGAGCTCCAAGCAGCTTCTAAAATACAGGACAGGTGGGAACCATACCTGCATATAACATTACATTTAACCTTTGGTAATGCCTTAAATAAATTCTACATTGGCAAACAGTATTATAAATATAAATACATTTGTAATTGCACAGAAGCAGACATATCAGTTGTAATAGCATTAAATGTTGATGTTGAGTGACAATTATATCATTACTTCATCTCAGTGCAAACCCTTTTGTTACACAGGCTCATAATGTGCTCATGGAGTGCCATTATGTCTCACGAAATTTCAGAAAAAAACAAATACAGCTAGGGTACAGAAAAATTCCAGCTACTGGAAAGGAATATAAGTATGGGGATAAAGCAGTCAGAAGAAGTGGAGAAGTTTAAAGAGATCGCAGAAATGCACTTTAAACAATATATGGATGAACAATTCATGAAAACACATGTGTTTTATTGGAACATGCTTTTTAAGTATACCATACAATTTTTTTTTCTGTTATTCTCCACAGCAGCTTTGTGCTGTTTAGTAACACACAGTACAGAGCACTTTGCAGAAGACAATAGAAATGACATTTCCAAGCTATTTTATTTTTTCATTAATGAACAGTACTTCAGGGAGTCTATAGGCAAGAGGCATATCATTTCTGAACTGTTTAAATTGCTAATTAGAACGGTACAGGAGGTGTATTCCTAATGCAGACAATTATATCGGCTCCTAAGTGTTTGCCTTACAGTTGCTAATTACTACAGAAGCCAATTAATTGCTGTTGACTTTTTGTATTCTTTTGCATATCGCCAGTTAATATTTACATTTATAATGAAGACAAAATTGGCAAACACTGTGTCATTTTGTAATGAACAATTCCAGTGTCTAAACAATAAGCACATTATCTCATTTGTGCCTGAAGAGTGTGGCTGATTAGCATATGTTCTTTGCACACTACAGAAGCATTACTCTCTCTTCTAAAGAGTGAAGATGTCATTTACGTACAGCATCACTACACCTGCTGTGTCTCTGCGGCAATTAAAAGTGCTTAGCAGTATAAATTATGTAATAAGTAAAGAAAATCTTAAAATAATAGAAAAATGTATTATGTTAAAACTCTCATCCAAATGAGGAAAGTTAATTTAACAAAACCGAAATTGTGAAATAGAGCATGGAAGCAAAACGTGTCTATTAATTCTCATCCTAAAAAAGGGAGCAAGCTCCTTGTCATTAGCAGTGACTGCTCATCATTAGGGCTGTTTTGGCAGTTAAACAGGGCCCAAAACTCCTAGGGGGCCATTTCAGCATAAATATAAAACACTTTTTTCCGGTTCTCTTTGGCTGCTTGATCATTAAAAAATGTCCTTCTGTTATGACACATGAAGTCGGCAGTGAGACCAAAGGGTTCCTTTTCCTTTCATTGTACTTAGAGTGTCCTCTCTAGTGTACAAGTGGAAAGCTTAAATTTGGTGCAATCAGAAGCTTTACTGGAACCACCCTTTACTAATCTAGAATAGAGGGAATGCACTGTAAGTGATTAGAGGACCCCCACTGCACAATTCATTACCTTGTTCAGTGACTTCAGGGAACTTTTGCAATGGCCTAAACTAATGTGCAGGTACCTACAGGAAGAGAGGATATGCCAAATATCTGAAGAGCATGGGAAGAAAGAACATTGGAGTGGGGTTTAGGAGGTGCAACATAGAGCTGGATCAGGATGCATGGCTGTTGAACTGGGGTATCTGCTGCTTTATAGCTTAACAGAGTATGGTGCTGCTGACAGCCAAATAGCAAATCCACAATTAACAGAAAAAAAAATGAATTTTAATCAAAAATATAACAAGAAAACTAGGATGAACACCTTCATGACTAATAATCTTGTATGTTCTATGTATGGGCTACATGAAACCCTGCTGCTGTTCCACAAAAGCACTGTGCAAGAATAAAGGCCCAATAATGTATACAGTATCTTCAATTTGAACAATTATACATTAAGAAAAAACAACTATAGCTAGATCGGATAAAAAAACATAGTAATTCAATTATAATAAGGAACAACGCAACAAGGTAGGTATGCATTGTGATCATTTTGTCATATATTATCAATACATTGATGATGTCATCTTGGGTTGGGTGCATTCCATTGAAGAATTGAAAGATATAATCTTGATAATAATGGTTTAATTTTAAAAGATTTCTTTGGAAACTCAATCTCATAAGATAAAGTCCTTAATTTAGTGTTAGATCCTAGGGTGCTGTGAATAGTGTTATTTTACATGTGAGATATTTTTCATCCATGTTTGTAAACTCAATTGGCAATAGAGCACTAAATATGGATAATGTGGATTTAATAATCTTAGACCAAAGACAAGATGTTAATGTGCTCTAGTAGACCACTTTAAAACTCTTCAGATTTAGGCCCCATGCACACAAGACGCTGGTAAACGCGTGTTCAGAGGCATTTGAACAGCTTTTTCAACTGCCCCTGAACACATTCAATGTTATCCTATGTGTCCATGCACACAGTCACGTTTTTCTGCGTTTTTCGGCAGTTGCGTTTATGCTCGTTTTTCCAGAAGCAAACAAATGGGTTCAGACGCAAAAGTTTTCGCGTTTCAGACGCAAAACGTGGCAAAACGCGGTACTAGCATTTTGCCGCGATTTAGTTTATAGGCGTTTCTAAAGGTGACCTATTTTTTTACATTAGAAATCTCAAAAATTATGGCAAATGATGAAAAACCAATAAAAAAACATAAACAAACTGTAATTTCTTGCATTGCATTGTGGAAAATCCACAACTTGTGGCAGGTGACGTGGCCAGGTGACGTGGCCAGTGGATAATCCACAACTTGTGGCAGGTGACGTGGCAAGTGGACAATCCACAACTTGTGGTAGGTGACGTGGCCAGGTGATGTGGCAGGTGACGTGGCCAGGTCACGTGGCCAGTGGACAATCCACAACTTGTGGCAGGTGACATGGCCAGGTGACGTGGCAGGTGACGTGGCCAGGTCATGTGGCAAGTGGACAAATCCCCAACTTGTGGCAGGTGATGTGGCCAGGTGACATGGCCTGGTGACGTGGCAAGTGGACAATCCACAACTTGTGGCAGGTGACATGGCAAGTAACATGGCCAGGTGATGTGGCAAGTGAACAATCCACAACTTGTGGCAGGTGACATAGCCAGGTGACGTGGCCAGTGGACAATCCACAACTTGTGGCAGGTGACGTGGCCAGGTGACGTGGCCAGTGGACAATACACAACTTGTGGCCAGGTGACGTGCCAGGTGATGTAAACAGGAGGCGTGGCAGGTGACATGGCCAGGTAACATGGTCAGGTGACATGGCAAGTGGACAATCTGCAACTTGTGGCAGGTGATATGGCAAGTGGACAATCCCCAACTTGTGTCAGGTGACGTGGCCAGATGAAATTGCCAGGTGATGTGGCCAGTGGACAATCCACAACTTGTGACCAGGTGACATGGCCAGGTGACGTGGCAAGTGGACAATCCACAACTTGTGGCCAGGTGACATGGCCAGGTGACATGGCCAGGTGATGTGGCCAGGTGACGTGGCCAGTGGACAATCCACAACTTGTGGCAGGTGACATGGCCAGGTGACATAGCAGGTGATGTGGCCAGTTGATGTGGCAAGTGGACAATCCACAACTTGTGGCAGGTGATGTGGCCAGGTGACGTGGCGGGTGATGTGGCCAGGTGACATGACCTGGTGACGTGGCAAGTGGACAATCCACAACTTGTGGCAGGTGACGTGGCAAGTGATGTGGCAAATGAACAATCCACAACTTGTGGCAGGTGACGTGCCAGGTGATGTGAACAGGTGATGTGGCAGGTGACGTGGCCAGGTGACATGGCCAGGTGACGTGGCAAGTGGACAATCCGCAACTTGTGGCAGGTGACGTGGCAAGTGGACAATCCACAACTTGTGGCAGGTGACGTGGCCAGGTGATTTGGCAAGTGGATAATCCACAACTTGTGGCAGGTGACGTGGCCAGGTGACATGGCCAGGTGACGTGGCAAGTGGACAAGCCACAACTTGTGGCAGGTGTCATGGTCAGTTGACGTGGCAAGTGGACAATCCACAACTTGTGGCAGGTGACGTGGCCAGTTGACGTGGCAGGTGACGTGGCCAGTGGACAATCCACAACTTGTGGCAGGTGACGTGGCAAGTGGACAATCTGCAGCTTGTGGCAGGTGATGTGGCAAGTGACACGCTAAATACAAGTACACTGCTGCTCTCTCAGCTGCTACTCACTCTGGTCTCACAAAATGGCTGAAATGGTTAAATAATATTTCTTTTTGAGCTTAGGGGGGGTCTTATGATGTTTCTCAACTAAACGCTTATAAACGCAAACGCAGTAAAACGCGGTAAAACGCAGTGAAATTCGCGGCAAAACAGGCATTTTAAACGCTGTTTTTTGCGTTTGAAAATGTGTGTTTAGATGAGTTTACATCTGCGTCTCATGTGCATGGGGCCTTAAAATGATTGTCCCTGGTTTTTCACTATATTGTCTGGCTATTGTTATTTATATTTTGTTTGTAAATGTTGTCTTTGTAAACTGGTTTTGCAAAGTCTGGTCCTTAAAAAGTATGGTTCCCATTTATGAAGAAATGAAGGACACGGGGGCAATTTGGTAGTTATGGATATCTAGCAATATGAATCAATGGTTCTGGCAGTATTACAAAACCAAGAATGGTACCTAAAGGTATCGGCTAGCCATTAAAAACTCACCATCAATCGTTATCAACATCTAATTGGCATTGCCTATCACAGAGGTTTAACCACTTCCTGACGGCCGTACGACTTTGTACGGCCGCAGGGTGGCTCTAAATCTCTGACACGCCATCTTTTTACGGACACTGGGGGGCGCGCGAGCATGCCGGCGGCGCACGCGCGTGCCCGCCGCATCACTGAGATGCCGATGCGCATGCCTGGTGGCCGCGTGATCGGTGGTTACAGAGACAAGGACGTGGATCTGTGTGTGTAAACACACAGATCCACATCCTGTCAGGGAGAGAGGAGACCGATCTGTGTCCCTTGTACATAGGGACACAGATCGGTCACCTCCCCCAGTCAGTCCCCTTCCCCCACAGTTAGTAACACTATGCAGGGTACACATTTAACCCCTCCCTCACCCCCTAGTGTTAACCCCTTCAATGCCAGTCACATTTATACAGTAATTAGTGCATATTTATAGCACTGATCACAGTATAAATGTGAATAGTGCCAAAAATGTGTCAAAAGTGTCCGATGTGTCCGCCATAATGTCGCAGTCCCAATAAAAATTGCAGATCGCCGCCATTACTGGGCGCTGGGATACAAGCGCCCAGAAGCGATTCAGTTTGCATGTGCCGCGCTATATAAGTTTTTCATTCATTCATTCAAAAAATAATTATTGTGTCCCCTATTTTGTAGGCGCTATAACTTTTGCGCAAACCAAAAATATTTTACCAAAAATATGTAGAATACGTATCGGCCTAGACTGAGAAAAACAAATTGGGCAATTTATTATAGCAACAAGTAAAAAATATTATATTTTTTTCAAAATTGTCGCTCTTTTTTTGTTTATAGCACAAAAAATAAAAACCACAGAGGTGACAAAATACCACCAAAAGAAAGCTCTATTTGTGGGAAAAAGGACGCAAATTTTGTTTGGGAGCCATGTCGCACGACCGCGCAATTGTCAGTTAAAGCGACGCAGTGCAGTGCATTTCACCTGGGCAGGAAGGGGGTATATGTGCCCAGTAAGCAAGTGGTTAATAACCAAACAAACTTGGGATTTTCTAAATGTTACCTTTCCCCGTACACCAACCTTGTACACGCTTCCAAAAATCCATAAAAATCCCCTCCACCCCCGGGACGGCCCTTAGTATCTGGTAACGGATCTCTCACTGAAATGGCGAGTCAGTTAGTCGATGACTACCTCAGACCCCATGTTGAAGGCCTGGTTTCCTGCCTTCAGGACACCAGTGACCTTATTAGGACCCTTGATGGCATCACTGTACCAGCTGGATCCTGGCTAGTTGCTTTGGATGTTGAGGCCCTTTACAACTCCATACCCCACCATTTGGGGGTTTGAGTTGTGGAGGGCTTCATCTCAGAAAGTAGTGAGGCATCACCTATCTACAATCAGTCTATTTTGGATCTGCTCAACTTTATCCTATCTAACAACATATTTTTGTTTGGTGGCTCCCACTAACTCCAGATACAGGGGTTAGCTATGCGGACCAAGTGTGCCCCTTCCTATGCCAACCTGTATCTGGGGGGGTGGGAGCGGAATCTTTTTCACCAAGACAACATGCAGTAATTTTTTGAGCAGATCCCTTTATGGAGAAGATTTATAGATGACATTTTTTTCATCTGGACAGGACCTAGGGAAACCCTGATTCTTTTTCTGTCAGTAAGAGCACGCCAGCAATCAAGATGGAAACTATGGTTGTTCCCCTGTCCTGCCTGTACCTGAGATGACATTCCTGCCTACTCCTTTTGCTACCCTGCTGCCAGACAGTTACCGAACCTGCTTGTATCTGACCTTGCTCCAGTGTTCACCTGCTTTGGACTTGTGTGTCTATAACTGAAGTTCATCTGCCTGCACCTGCCTGAGCTCCAGCTCCCAGTCTGACAGCTGTTACCGGGACCGTTCCAGTTCCTGTTCCAGTTCCGGTCCAGCTCATCTACCAGCAAGTTTTCCAGGCTCTCGTGAAACTCTGCACTCCTGCACCTCCTGTCTTCCCTATGAGGGGCCTTGAGTCAGAGGTGTAAGGGAGGCCTCCCTCTGCATACCAGACTCTTCCACCAGGTACGTGACAGTTTCTCAACAGCCTCAGGGATAATGATTTCAATTTCAAATTTAATTTTGAGATTGATCAAAAGAGATTGACCTTTTTGGGATCTTGAAATTCAGGTTCATGAAGATGGCAACATTGGGACTATTTGACTACTTAATTTTGAAAGCCTTCAGCAGGTAATTCTTTGCTGCATGCTTTTAGTTCCCATCCCACATCTCTAGTCTCAAGTGAGCCTTATGGTCAATATTTGAGACTTCAATGAAATTGTAGTCAAGACTCAGATTTTGAAAGGGAAGACGAGTTGCTACAGTCATGTTTTTGTGAACGTGGGTACAGTAGCAAATGTCTGAAGAAAGCCTACATGTGGGCAAAACATCAAAACAGGAGGTCACTCCTTCATGATTCTAAACCAGCTCAATCAAATCCCAGTGTATGCCTCATTACACAGTTTTTTGGTCAACACCATCAGATACGAGGCATTCTACAAAAGTACTGGTATCTTTTGATGAGTAATGAAACCGTATCTAAACATATCAATATCTATCCAGAAATCACCTTTAAAAGATTACGGTCGCTCCGAGATAAACTGGTCCATAGTCATCATACCTCTCGAGCTACTTCTTCCTGTAAACCTAAAGCTACCAGACCATGCCACAAATGTTCCTTCTGTAGATATGTTCATTCTGCATCGACTTTATTTGCCAATCCATTGCCATAGTGGGCCCTAGGATATTCACGTTTGGTCCTGGCTCCGCCACACAATCATATGTTTATTTGGTATCTCAACCTGATTGCTTTTAGCTATTTGGTTTCCTTTTTACCTTATTCCAGCATCAGGATTTTCCCTACTCAATATGGCGCTGTGCGCATCAGCGTGATTCTTGTCAGCTCCGTATGCACTATTGGGCATGCGCGGAGCCGGCAAATTTGTTTGCTTTTATTGGTCATTGAGTGCCTGATGAATGTGTACCACATGTCTCCATGCCACGCCAGCAGCCCGGCGGTGACGTCAGACACCTCTGGGCTGGTAGGTATTTAAGAGATGGCCGCGATCTCTGTCATTGACCGTGGATCAGAGCGGAAGCTGTGTCTTTGTTCCTCCCCTCTGTTCGGATCTATTAGCCACCAGACCTGTATTTTAGGTAAGCCTCTTCTGCCTTGCATATCTGGATATACATCTCACTGAATACCGTATTTATTCGAGTGTCCAGTTTCTTGTAACATCCTTTTTTTTTTTGTATAATCAAGTTTATTAACCGTTTATCATTTAACACATACAAGACATGTTCAACAGCCATGGTGAAAGCAAAGGGATACTACGACCACGCAGGGCCGAATAAGCATCCTCATCTCAAAGGGAACAGTTGAACTAACACAATATAGACAAATAGAGCCAAATTAACGAGCTCCAAACAGGGGACTAGTGTTCAAGTCTCAACCAGGGAAAGTGCTATTGCTCAGTGGGCAATGTAAGGTCGGGCAACCAAGAAAGTATTTTACAATATGTGTAGCATTGAGGATCGTCTACAGGCGGCCCCAGCCCACCCCGGGTGGGGCCAACGGCCGCCCACAGAAGATGCCAAGATATTAGGGACCCCGGCCCACGGACGGGGCAGGGGGGGGCCCAAAGGCCTCCATAAAACCACCCCCAGCCTCCACCTGCACACTGGGGGCACCAAGTGCGGGAGTAAGGGTCCTTACGCGAGGCCATCAGAGTCCTCTTAAATCCAGGGGACAGCCCCTTAGACCCTGAGGTTCCTTACAACCATTTCAGCTCTCGACCGTTTGTTCCATCTACTGGTCGGTATTGCAGCTGTTAACATAACAAATAGACATACATTTGTGGGTATAGGAGAAAGAATAGGGAGAGAGTTTGGTAAGGGGGAAGGGAAAAGAGAGAGGAAGGTGAAGAGCAGACATTGAAAGGTCAGGTGTACCTACAGTCTTGCAAGCAGCTGCGTATTTCTCCACGCCGAGCACAGCACATCGGGGCCAGTCCCTCCAGGCGTCTCATTTTCTTGTGTATGGCTGATCCTATGAAAACGATGTTATGTCCTAATTGTTCGCTAGTCTGCGGGCTCTCAGGGAGGGATCTGCTAGTTCTAGTATAGCGACATCTAAGCTGGATGGGACAAAGGCAGGGTCGGAAGTATAGTCCGACCAGGGAGTCCACACGTTGTTGAACCGGTCTCTAGTGTCTCGGCAGGTCGCTATCCAGCCCTCGGCTTCCCTGACTGCATTTACCCCAGTGATCCACTCCTCCCGAGTGGGGATTCTTGATGTTTTCCAGTGAATCGGAAGTAGGCACCTCGCCGCGTTAAGCAGGTGAGGCAGCACACTTTTCTTATAGTGTTGGAGGGGGATCGAGGGGACATGCAGCAGGAAATGCTTTGGGGTCAATGGAACCTCCACCCCGGTCACCACCTTAATTTGTTCACATACGTCTTCCCAGAAGGGTCTGATTAGGGGGCAGTCCCACCATATGTGCACCAGTGTACCTCTAAGTTTGCAACCTCGCCAACACAGCGGTGACACGGAAGGGTAAATCTGAGCCATGTCTGCCAGGACCCTATACCAACAGGACACGAGTTTAAAGTTTGTTTCCTGTGTTCTCGAGTCAATAGAGGACGAGTGGGTCAGATGGTACATATGGGTCAGTTGTGCGACCGTAAACGTCGTCCCCAGGTCAGACTCCCACCGTCGGACATATGCGGGTGTAGTTTGCGGCGAAGCCGAGTGAAGGAGTCGGTACAGTTCTGACACCATGTGGGGAGTGGGGGTGTCGTCAGTGAACAAACGCTCAAACGGTGTAAGAGTCAAGGGGTCTCTAATCTTACGACCATTAGTCTCAAAGAAGTGGTGTATTTGTCTATATTTCCAAAAGTTCATGCGGGAGCCCTGTCTGCCCACTGGGAGAGCCTCGTAGTTCAGAAGCCTACTGTCTCTCATAAGTTTCCCACAGCTGGCATTCCCATCATCGACCCATGATTCAAAGAAAGCCATTAGCTCACCCGGGAGAAACCATTGGAAGCCGCCCAAGGGAGCCGACGGGGACACAGGGGGGGCCAAGTTTAACTCGGCGTTGGTCCTATCCCAGACAGACAGTGTATGGGACGTCAGAGGGGAGGTTGTTTCGGACAGACCCCTGTGTTCCCGTGACAACCACGGTGCATAGGCTAAGTTCCTACCCGCCAGGCTTTTTTCCAGGGGTACCCAGACTTTTGAATGGGTATGGAAACGTCAGTTGAGGATCCTCTGTAAGGCTATCGCTCGGAAGTATTGTCTAACATCTGGGACCCCCAGCCCTCCCGCCCGCTTCGGGCGTTGCAGTATCCTAAGCGCCACTCTAGATTTGCGCGCATTCCAGATGAAAGCGGACAGCATGCCAGAGATACGGTCGAAGAATAGTTTGGGCAAGGGGATCGGGAGCATTTGCAGGTAGAAAAGTATGCGTGGTAGGACAGTCATTTTTATAATATTCACCCGACCTAACCATGTGAAGGCTGAGCGAGTCCACCGGAGGTCGTTTTTAACTGTGGTCAACAATGGGGTATAGTTTGCAGCATAGAGGGTATGAAACTTGTCGGTGAGCTGTATTCCTAAAAAACGCAGGGACGACGTGGTCCAGGTAAAGGGGAAGGAGGCTCGGAGACCAGCAGCTAGATGGGTGGGGAGTTTGATGGGGAGAATCTCTGACTTCGTTAAATTAATTTTGAAATTCGACAAAGTCCCAAAGAGCTTCAGTTCATTCATCAGGTTAGGCAGTGATATCAGTGGGTTCGATAGGTGGAAGAGGACATCGTCGGCGTATGCCGAGAGCTTGTGTTCCGTGTTTCCAACCTTCAAGCCCCTAATATCCTGATTGGCTCACACGGTACGAAGCAGGGGCTCCAAAACTAGGGCAAACAAGAGGGGTGACAGGGGACACCCCTGTCTTGTACCGTTCCTAATGGGGAACCTAGAAGAAAGGGCGCCATTCACCCTAACCTGAGCGCAAGGTGTGGAATATAAGGCCAGGATCGTTGCCATCACTCGCGGGCCTAGGCCGAGCGATCGCAGTACCTCCATCATATATGGCCAGTCCACGCGATCGAAGGCCTTTTCGGCATCTGTCGAGAGGATAATATAAGTTGGGGGGTTATGGCAGTTACAAGCCCAGTGGATAAGCTGGACCGCTCTAAGGGAGTTATCCCTGGCCTCTCTACCAACTATGAAGCCTGTCTGGTCAGGGTGTATTATACCGGATAGGAGGTGTTTAAGCCTATTCGCTAACATTTTTTCCAGAATTTTTATGTCCAAATTGAGAAGGGAGATGGGGCAATAGCTCTGGGGAATGGTGGGGTCCCTGCCCTCCTAGGGATCACAGTAATGTGAGCCAGTAGAGCTTCCGAGGGGATGTTCTTACCCCCTGCCAAAGAAATAAAGTACTTGCACATAGGAGCTGCTAAGTGGGAGAAGAAGGTCTTATAGTATGCCTTAGTAAACCCATCAGGGCCAGGGCTCTTCCCATTAGGCAAGGACTCCACCGTGGCCCCAAGCTCAGTGGCGGTGATCGGGAGCTCTAGCACCGCGGTCTGGTCATCTGTGAGCGGGGGTAGGCCAGCTGAGTCAAGGTATTCCCGGATCGCGTGCTGTCTGGTTTCCTGTTCACTAGGGGAGAGGTCTGAGCTCAAATTATAGAGACCGGCGTAGTAGTCTCGAACCCAGAGGCTATCTTAGAGGAGTGCACCGTCAGTTCTCCCGTGGAGGAGCGTAGTTCCTGAACATGGGACAGGGCGTGTTGTTTCTTATTTGCACGTGCAAGCATTCTCCCGCATTTGTTCCCGTGTTCATAGAACTTGTGGGCCATATAGCCAAATTGCTTACAGATTTGGCAGTCTAATAAGCGCAGGAACAGTTCTCTCAACTCTGTCAGCTCCGTCAGGGCCTCAGGAGTCCCGTTCACCTTATGTTTTAACTCAGCCTTCCCCAGGGCTGTGTGTACCCTGAGAAAGTCTGCCCCGTGTTCCCGTTTGAGTTTTGCACCTTGGGATATCAGCTCCCCCTGAACTACTGCTTTGTGTGCCTCCCATATCAGGCCGTCCTCCATTCTGTCAACCAAGTTTTCAGCAAAGTAGTGGGACAGTGTGTCCGACACCCCCTTCACCGCTCCCAAGTCGTCCAATAAATTGTCGTTTAACCTCCACGCCTTACGCAGGCCCGACAGCAGGTCTAGAGCAATCGTGACCAGGGCATGGTCTGAAATAGAGATGTTGCCTATGGTTGCGGTTTGGAGTCGGTCTAATGTTTTAAGATCAACATATATGTGGTCTATGCGGGTGTAAACGTTGTGTACTTTAGAATAATAGCTAAAGTCGCGGTCCGTAGGGTGCAGTGTTCGCCAGCAGTCGGTGAGGAGGTGAGATTGGAACGTTTTACGGAAATGTTTGAGAAAGGCGTAAGAATGTGGGGATTTCGCATGGGAAGTGTCGAGTAGGGGATCAGGGCTGACGTTGAAGTCTTCTCCCAGGATCAAGAGGCCCTCTCTAAAGTCTGTCAGTCTGTCCAGGGTGGAGTCAATAAAAGTGAGTTGGTCTGTGTTTGGGGCATAGATCGTCGCGAATGTATACATCTGGCCAGCGATACTACCCTTAAGGAACACATATCTACCCCGGGGGTCTATCTCATTACCCGAGGGCTGGAAGGGACAGGATTTGTGTATTGCGATAGTTGTCCCCTTAGACTTAGGCGTCAGGGAATTGCTGAGGAACCACTGGTTAAAGAGGTGAGTGGGAAGCCTAGGGAGGGACTGGGGTGTAAAATGGGTCTCCTGGAGGAAGATCACCTGCTTTTTCAACCGCTTTAGCTCCCACCACAATTTACTGCATTTGTAGGGGGGAGCAAAGCCCCCTGACATTATATGAGCTTACCCGGAGTGAGGCCATAGGCGAGATTGGGGATGGACGAGTCCTGTTGATTAGTGACGTGCCCGGCATGGAGATCGAACATCAAGTTGCACCTGGGAGAAGAAAAAGGAGGAAAGCAAGAGCAGAGTTAAGAGAGAGAAGTAGGGAGAGAGGGGGAGGGAAACACACAAGGTAAGTAGAAAATAGACAACAGGTAAAACAGTGTGGCCTAAGCCACTACATTTTAAACCACATCTAAAGGCAGCGCCCAGGGCCCCATCCCCTATATGGGGGGGGGTCTCGAGCTTCGGCCTGTGATCCCAGCAGGGATCATCACCCCAAGAAGGGTGGCCTATTGGGGGTACGTGAGCCAACATGGGGAAAAGACGGGAAAACTCCCAGCCCCGCCCACCTCACCTAATACAGTGCGATGGGAAGGGGAGAGCAGGGTGGGCCCATCAGGGGAACCAGCTTGAGGCTTAAGGGTAAGTAAGTTTCAGTGTTCGTAGCCATGGCCAGGGCTCCGGGCAGAGTCACACCCCACAATATCTTTTAGGGGAACACATAAGGCTAGTTAGGATGGTTGGGCAGAAGTGGGGACAGAGCACATGTGGCCCTAGTGCAATAGTAACAGGAAAGTCTACAGATCCACAATCAGGGGAGCGGCACAGTGAACACTATCAGCGTAGAGCAACAGTGCTGACAGTCATCTAGATGGCCGGGTCTGCAGGGGGGTCAGTGGGACGGGGTCCGCGGGTCTCTCCTGCGGTTCCTGCGTGTGGATGATTGCCATGGCTGAGATTGCGGCAGTCTTGGCACAAACAAGTCTGACGAGCCTCTCCAGTCAGGGAAGTCCACCGGGTCCAGGTCCAGGGAGGACAGGAAATTCGGGAGGTCATCCTTTTTTTTTTTTTTTTTAACAGAAAAGTTTTTATTTGTCTCCAAAAGGAGAGGTATAAAGACATACATCAAATGACATTTACAAAAACAAACAACAAAAGAAAATCATTGCAGCTACAGCTTACAGGAGAGGCAAAGACATATTCATAGATCAAACCTCATACATCATGTTTGCGAAACCAGCTATTCATTTAACATATTAGCACCTACAGACTCTATGCATTATGTGGATAAGGACCAGAGTTGTCCAGGCTCCAGGGAGGACGATCGGGGGGAGGGAAGGAAAGCATAAAGGGGCAGGGGGGGATAGGGGACCAGGCGGGAAGACATCCAGACCAGGGGAAAACCATGAAGGGGAAGGAGGAGGGGGCAAGGGAGAGGCCCAAGTCAGAGGGCAGCTCCCCCACCCCAGGGGCAGTGCTCACAACCCCGAGTCACTGCTTGGACCATGCACCCCAGATTTTCTTGAATTTTTTGGGACATTTACGATTCATATATGTGAGCTTATATAAGGGCAGTGTTGCATTCACAAGCGCTTTCCACTGGGAGACAGTTGGAGGATCCGGCTGTTTCCATTTAAGCAGGATAGACTTTCTGGCATAGAAGGAGGCATAAAATACAAACAGCCATTTGTGCGTGTTAGGTATGACATTGTCACACACACCCAGGAGCAGTATAATTGGATTTAGAGCAATATGCACCTTGCCCACAGAGTTGATAACATCTACCACCCCTGACCAAAACTGCTGGAGGACAGGGCATTCCCAAACCACATGCATAAAATTACCTAGGCCCGTAGTACATTTGGGACATCTATCCGTTTGTGAAGGTAGATCTTTGAGAGCCTCACAGGGGTGTAGTATGCTCTGTGGATAAACTTGAGTTGGATGTATCTATCCCTTGCCGACACCATGAGGGGGATGTATTGCTGGATTCCCTCCTCCCAATCATCAGCGGCAAGGGTAGGTAGATCTGCCTTCCACTTATCAAACAGTTTAGAGCCTCCTCCCGACTCCCCACATGACAACCTAAGGTATAAAGAGGAGAGAATATGGTCCGCCCCCATGGAAGCCAAAAACGACTCCACCCTGTGAAATCGGAGCTCAACCCCCCCCGTGAAATTGGGCCTGCACCGCGTGTTTCAACTGCAGATAGCGAAAAAACATCTTAGGTGGCAAATTAAAGGTGTTCTTAAGCGTGTCATAGGGAAGGATTCTACCCCCAGACATGATTTGTCGTAGGACTTTAATCTCGTACCCAGCCCAAAGTGCCGGGTCCGGGACCGTCTGTAGATGGGTTAGCTTAGGGTTCCCCCAAAGCGGTGTGTGTGGGGAGATGGAATTGGGGCCACTGAGTTTCGCTGTGATTTGTTCCCATACCCGGACAGTTGTTCGCATAGGGGTCGTAATCTCAGTCTGCGCCCTGGGTCCACGAAACACCAGGTTGCTCAGCGCCGAGTATGAGCCCAGCACCGCCGCCTCTAGGTTAACCGCAGGGTTGGACTTAGGCTGGGAGGACCACCAGCGGACAGTCACGACCACTGCCGCCCAGTAATATAGTTTAAAGCATGGGAGCGCCAAGCCCCCTAGGGATAAAGGGAGTTGTAGGGTGGCTCGGGCAACCCTAGGGGCCATTCCACCCCACACAAATGCATTCACTGCCTGGTCTATCTTTTGAAAAAAGGAGTTGGGGATGGGGACTGGGGTGTTGCGGAATACATACAGAAATTTTGGGAGGAAAGTCATTTTGAGGAGATTAATTCTTCCTACAGGTGTGAGGGGAAGAGATTTCCAAGCCTGAAACTTAGCGATCAGTTGTTGGAGGATCGGATATACATTATCAGTTAGGTATTGGGTGAGATCCCTCTGGACCTCAATCCCCAGGTACCTAAACCTGGAGACCAGGGCCAACGGGATCTGTGGGTCTATAGGGGGCAGGAGAGGGGACATTGAAAACAGGGTTGATTTGGACCAGTTGATCCGAACGCCTGAGAAGGAACCGTATTGGTCAATGATCTGCAGAGCCGCTGTCAGCGAGTTAGATGCGTCTGGTAGATACAGCAATGCATCGTCTGCATAGAGGGAGAGCTTCTCAGTCAACGGACCCACCTGAATCCCGCCAACCGTCGGGGCATTCCTAAGGAGAATAGCCAGGGGCTCCATCGCCAGGGCAAACAGTCCCGGCGATAGTGGACACCCCTGTCTGATGCCCCTACTCAAAGAGAAGGGGGGGGATAGCATGCCATTTGTACAGACTCTCGCCGAGGGGTTCCTATACATTAATTTAACCCATGAGATGAATTTAGGGCCAAAGTTAAACCTGGCCAGGACCTGCCAGAGAAACTCCCACTCTACCGAGTCGAAAGCCTTCTCGGCATCGAGGGAAGCCACTACCCCAGGAGAGCCAGTCCTCTCCGCACAGGACAGATTTGTATATAACCGGCGTAAGTTTATGTCCATGCCCTTGCCCGGCATGAACCCAGTCTGGTCACCGTGTATCAGGGATAAAATGATTAAGTTGAGCCTATTTGAGAGGATCTTAGTGGTAATCTTGGAGTCTACATTGAGTAGCGAGATAGGACGATATGAAGCACAGGACGTGGGATCTTTATTAGGCTTTGGTATGACCACGATGACCGCCTCGGCCATAGAGGGAGGAAGACCGCCCTCCTCCAACATAGCCAGAAGCAGTCTGTGGAACTTAGGGGCAAGAAGCTCGCTATTTGCCTTGTAAAATTTGGCAGGGAGCCCGTCAGGGCCAGGTGTCTTAGCCGACTGAAGTGTGGCCATAGCCACCTGCACCTCCTTGAGTGTAATTGGAGCGTCAAGGGTGGCCCGGGCCACAGTTGAGAGCTGCGGGAAATCTATTTCATCTAGGAAGTTATTCAGGCTATCTGTAGTATATTCCCCCCTGGAGGTGTAGAGACATTCATAATACCTTGCAAATTGAGCATTAATACCCGGGGGGTCAGAGTAGCACACCCCTTGGTCATTTCGGATACAGGCAATGTGAGACGTGGAAGAACGCTCCTTCGCCAGCCACGCCAGCAACCTACCCGTCTTCTCCCCCTGTTCAAAAATCCT
This sequence comes from Rana temporaria, assembly GCF_905171775.1. Taxonomy (NCBI): domain Eukaryota; kingdom Metazoa; phylum Chordata; class Amphibia; order Anura; family Ranidae; genus Rana; species Rana temporaria. The sequence continues at coordinate 275,645,087 of NC_053489.1, forward strand.
CTGTGACTGGGAGAGCAGTTGTTTCTTAGTGGCCGCAACCCGCAGTAGGGAAATCTCCCTGTAGAGGGATTGCATCTCAGCATATGTCAAAGCATCCTTAGTAGTTACATAGGCTTCCTCTAATCGGAGGACCCTCTCCTCCTTTCTGGACTCGCGTAGGACCAAATCCCTGTCCCTGAAGTTCAGCAACTTTAGTATGTAGGTGCGTGGAGGAGCTCCCGGGGGCCCCCGGGCAGCAGGCATCCTATGAGCCCTCTCCACTACAAAAAACTGGGAGAAGGCCGCAGTGGGAAGAAGGGTGCGCAGCAGGTGCTCCGTAAATCCCGTGGGGTTAGTTCCTTCAACCCCTTCAGGCAGTCCTACGATGCAGAGATTATTTCTCCTGTTTCTATTTTCCGCGTCCTCCGCGCGATTTTCCAGGTGTTTAACTCTGGTTTGCAGCGTGCGGAGCGATGCCGTATGGTCCTGCACCACATCCTCGGTGTCCCCCACCCGGCGCTCCATCTCCGTGAGGCGGGAGCGGAAATAGTCCATGTCCCGCCGAATGAGGCTGATATCCAGCTGAACGTGTTCGATCTTGCTGGTCAGGGTGGTCTGACAGGCACCGATCACCTGCATCAGAGCTTCAAAGTTGGACTGTTCAGTAACAGCCGGCTCCAAGTCTGCCTCCTCAGTCTGAGACGCCATGTTTGTCGCCACGTGAGGGCCCTGCACAGCGAGAACGGGGACAGCCTTGAGGGACTTTCGGGAGGATAGGGCACCTTTCCCTTCGGTCATACCATCCACCGCCAATGTCCACACCGGGTTGGGTAGGTCAGGATTGTCTGACTGCAGGGAAACAGGGCTAAATAGCGGAGATCAAGCGGGAGCTCTCTCACAACACGTCTGCTCCGGTGGCCATCTTGGACACGCCCCCCGGGAGGTCATCCTTAGTGCGTAGTGTCACAGTCCTGCCTTCTTTATTAACTTGTAGATAGAAGGGGAATCCCCAGCGGTATGTCAGGCCTGCATCCTGAAGAGCTGTCAGGAGGGGGCGAAGTGCCCTGCGCTGCATAAGTGTGCGCCTGGAAATATCTTGGTAAAAGGCCAGGGGCGCGGCATCAAAATCAAAAAAGGGCCTTCCATGCATTTTCTGCATTATGCGATCTTTAAGAGTGTACTTATGAAGTTTGCAAATGATGTCCCTGGGATTGTTCACATCTTGGGAGGGGGGTTTCAAGGCCCCTTTGCGCCCGGTCTATCTCAATGGTAGCCGTCGCCGGTAGTCCCAATATTTCCTTGAAGACTCTTTCCAGGGTGGGGATGATATCTCTTGCACCAGTAGCTTCTGGCAGGACACGGACCCTTATGTTGGCCCTACGGCTACGGTTCTCCATGTCATCAAGCTGACAGAGCAAGGCCTCTATCTGGTGGTCTTGTGCAGCACACTTGTCTTGGAGCATGGAGATGACAGGGAGGGATTCCTCAAACCTCTGCTCCAGGGATTCCAACCTCCCTCCCAGATGTGTGGTATCAGTTTTGAGCCATGCTATATCCTCCTTAAGGGCCTTCTCTACCCTGTCCGCAAATCGCTCCAGGTCAGCCTTAGTGGGGAGATACCAGATATGGCGCCTAATGTCCATGTCTTCCAGGGGGTCGGGGGCCGCCTGATCCTCCTCCTCGAGCATGGGGGAATCGGGGGAGTTCCGGGGGAGAGATTCACTCACCGACCCTGGAGATGGAATCGGGGATTCTTCCAGCATCCGCGATTGGGTGTGCTGGGAGGCCTTTGGAGTTTTTGAGGCCTTCGCCGTCGGCGCCATCTTTGGAGCCTCGGGCCGCGTGTGCTGCTCCCGGCGGAAAAATCCAGCTGTCCCTGCCTGTTCCGGTCTGTCCTCGGTGGGTGGGAGGTGGACCGGTTTCTCTGGGACATCGTAGGCGGTGGATGGGGTAAGATTCTCCCCTTCAGCTGTGAGAAAGTGCGGCGGTGAGACGGAGCTGAGGAGATGCACGTCCTCACTCCTCCATAGCCAGGACACGCCCCTGTAACATCCTTTTTGAATCCTTTTTATTTATTCTTTTTTTCAGCACACTGGTCTATTGACTGTGCAAGTGATATCGGCATAAATTTGACACTTTATTATTGGAACTTGGTCTTTTCTTTTACTCCGCTAATGTCACAATGATCAATTCTGTGACCTAGTGGTGAATTTGATTGATTCTACTTCTTAGATTTCCAATTCAGGTACAACTTTTTTTCAATACTTGATTAATCCATATGATCCTACTGTGACCATATTGAATGAGCAGTGAGTTGGTTAACTATATGGCTTTGAAATCCTCCATGGGACTGTGTGGTTTTATTTTGTGACTATCCTCATTTGGATGCGATTGTTTACCACAGTGAGATTTGCTCATTTTGCACTCTGAATCTTATGTAGTTTCACCTTCATATTTATATTATTTAAATACTCATTCATGGTCAGAGGGAGAGGGGGAGAGGAAATGCCTTTGGAGGCATCATTAGTCGTGAGCTGTGTGCGCATTCAGCGGCTGAAGATAAGCAACAGAAATGTCATCTCCATCTAACTCACCTGCTAGTGCCCCATCCAATGATTCACCGGTATCTCCTCAGTCTCCAAGGGCCCTCAATTTACCAGATACTCGCCATACTGAAGATCGCTCTTCAACTCCAATAAAAGGCCACCACATTCCCAGTCCACTTTCAACTAGACGTACAAGAACATATTCTGCCGCGGCAAGAGCATCTGAAGGACAAGTCTACAAAGGAGTTTGCAAATGCTTCTCCCGCTCTAAGGGACATGGTTTTATTATACCTGAAGATGGAGGGCCTGATGTATTTTTACATATCTCAGATATTGAAGGAGAATATGTTCCTGTAGAAGGAGATGAAGTCACATGCAAGATTTGCTCCATTCCACCAAGAAATTAGGAACATCAAGCTGTAGAAGTTGTAATCACCCATTTAGCTCCAGGAACAAAGCACGAGACATGGTCTTGACATATCATCGATTCCTAAATATTTCACCATCAACTGCTATTGACATGCCTTGGATTTTTTATTTTGTTACTATTGTTTAAAATCATAGGTTACTGCATAAAGTGGCCACTGGTAAATAAAAGGGATATAGTGGAAAACAAATACTCATTCATATTGTTTGTTATTTAACTCACAATATCTACATTTTGATTTTCTGTTTGATTATTGCTTTCACATTTACTAACTTGCTGTGCCATTCATTGTACACTTTTGTGACTTTCAGCATTACCTGCAAATCTCCTGAAGAAGCTCATCACGAGCAAAGCATGTGAGCGACTCCATTGCAGGCTCTTCACGCTTAAGGTTAAGCGTCGTGTATCCATCATGGATGGTTTTTATTCATGCTTGTTTTTCTATTTGTTAAATAAAAATGTAATCTTTTAATACTGTTGTATTTCTATTTCTCTGATTGACACCGTTCAAAGTCCCTGGGTTGGCTACCTGTATCCTTAATTTCTTCAAAACTGTTTAAATTGGATGTGGTGTCTTGATTTGAGATTCTGCGTCCCACAAGCGAAATCCACAGGTTCCCATTTATGGTTTTCAAATTAGGTTTACATTTCTAGTAATTGCTTCATTATACAAATAGGTAATTATTTTCTGATGTTCATTGTACTTGATAATTCTCTCATGCCAACAAAACATTGTAAACTTGTATTATGCATTTAAAAGTAGTGCCTCCAGAAATTAGTGTTGTATGCTTTACTTGTTTATGATTAAAGAAGAGCATGTGTTATGCTTACAGTATACTATATGTGCATATGTACAGAAAGCTATATTTGTGCCCCATATCAAGTGCATTTGCATAAAACTGATTTGGTTTTCATGGTCCACAAAAAAGCAGACCTTGAACTAAGGTCTCCAAGGCAGTCATAGTAAAGGCAGGTCAAGTTTGAAACCGATTTAGAGACAAATAAAACTGGCTAAAGTTCACAAGAAATAAAGCTGCAAGACAAAAATAGGATCACATGGTGATAGATGTTGTGTGTCCTTCAAAAAAAAGATAGTATAAAATGCGATTTTATAGAATTTAGATATGCTTTTAGTTTATTGCTGCTGGAGGTACAAGTGCACAAAATATCCTGATATAATCACTTTATACTGGATAAATTTGCATGGTTGTTTTGAATACTGTGGATTAGGTAAAAAAGTTGAAACAGATACCTAAAATGCAGGAGCAAAAACTTTACATAGCCATAGATAGAATTTGTTTTTCAGACTTAGAATGTGAGATTTATACAAATGCAGATACAGAATGGATATTTGAATAAGTAGGCAGAACTGCAAACAAATTGCCTGTAAAGTTACAGTACAGAGTGCCAATCTATGCATTCTCAGTGTTCTTCCCCAACCTTAAAGTCTCAGATGATACACAGGGATGAAACCAATCTCCCTACATAGGTTTTACACTTATATCTGCTGTCTTTACATTTATATACTGTTTAGAAAGTTGAGATCTTGTTAGGAGATTATCTCTTCCTGGTTAACACATAGTGTGATGTCTGGGCATACAGCCAAGATAGCTAACATTGCTGATTGGAGGAAAGGAACACAACCCTTCTCATGAAAGGCAGGGACTCTCAGAGGTGTTTTTTAATAGGACCTGCTCTCTGCTAATCTATTTTAGCAATCAGGCTGATTTTGTCTAAAAAGTCTGAGAATTTGTCCGGAGTTATTAGGCTGACAACAGAGGAACAGTTCAGGAGAGAGCTATAATGCCGCGTACACACCATCACTTTATGTGATGAAAAAAAATGACGTTTTTAAAAACGTCACTTTAATTGACCGTGTGTGTGGGAAAACGTCGTTTTATGTCTTGTAAAAAACGACCAAAAAAAATTGAAGCATGCTTCAATTTTATGTGTCGTTTTTCAAAAGTGCACTTTTTACTTCACAGAAATTGACCGTGTGTAGCAAAAAACGTCGTTTTCTAAGACGTTTTTTCATCCACGCATGCCCAGAAACAAGCTTCAATGGAAAAACGTGGTGGAACGTAACCTCACTTTGCAAGATCATTGTGAGAAAACGATGGTGTGTAGGCAACTTCGTCTTTGAAAATTGAAGTTTCAAAAACGTCGTTTTTTACTTCACAGAAAGTGTCGTTTTTTTTTTCATCACATAAAGTGATGGTGTGTACGGGGCATAAGACTTAGCTCATTGACGAGAGATAACAAAATACTGCAGATATATGTACCCAGCTCAACATTCATGAATTGGGTTTACATCCACTTTAAACATATGTTTTAAATAATTAAATCAATGGAATTGCATTATGAGTAACTGCAAGTTGGTATTTGGAACACTTTGAAGTATTACCATTTCTGTGCCCAAGATACTATGAAACATAATTTGTCTTCAAATTGACAATTAAAAATAGAAAGCTGATCAAGGTAACAAATTGTTGCTTTATATATTAATACATGATTCAGTTTCTAGGACATCACCTTCTTCTCTTGTCATAAATGATGAAGCTTCAGCAGTAGCAGTATTACATCACTGGTATTTTAGTCTAGCAGACTGAAGGCCATGTCAGGAAGCAAGGTACCAAATTAATGACATGCTGTGGTCAGTAGTCAGGCTGTCTTGAACAGAAAGATTATTAAATAGCAGTATCAGAAGCGTAGAAAGGAGCATATTGTATATATAGTCTAATATTGGTAATAGTGGTCAAACAAGATGCCACATCAGAAGAAAGGAAAAAGTCAGTAAGCAGGATCTAGAACATGTAATCAAGAACTAGACCAAATGGCCAGGCACACAGCATATTGATATGACAGACCTTTCTAGAAGGCTCGGGCGCAGGAGGATAGACTGTAGTCTAAGAGTTACAGTATATGTTGAATGGTATAGATAGATAAAATGTGTGTTTCAGTCTAGGTTTGCCAGCTAAACTCTTGCTGACTATAATCTGATAACTGGAGACACCAAGCATGATTTTGAGATAGCTGGTGCAGGACCCTTGATTGGTGGAGATTTCAGAAAAGCATGTGCAGAAGAATGGTCTGGAGAAATTGGACTGGCATACCTCTAAAAAATAGTAAGATTAATCAATAGAGCTCATAAGGTTTCTCTAAGATATGTGCCTCCTTATTAATAGCATCATCATCCACAGTTCTTTCTTTGCCATCTAAAAGGTACAGAGTGATTTAACCACTTCAACACCGAGCTAGCTCTGACACTTCTCACTGTATGAAAAAATCTTCAATCTTCAATATTAAGTTGGCCCACCCTTTGCAGCTATAACAGCTTCAACTCTTCTGAGAAGGCTGTCCACAAGGTTTAGGAGTATGTCTATGAGAATGTTTGACCATTCTTCCAGAAGCGCATTTGTGAGGTCAGGCACTAATGTTGGACAAAAAGGCCTGGCTTGCAGTCTCCCCTCTAAGTCATCCCAAAGGTGTTCTATCGGGTTAAGGTCAGGACTCAGTGCAGGCCAGTCAAGTTCCTCCACCCCAAGATTTCTCATCCATGTCTTTATGGACTTTTCTTTGTGCACCGGTCCAAATCATTTTCCTAAATGGCTGAGAAGGAAAGACCCAGCAAATAGTGCATAGGGTCCAATGGAAAAGACATATTAAAAAGATGCTGGAGTAAAGATATTACACCATCTCAGAAGGGTTGAATTCGGGAGCATGACCAAAAAATATGATAATGGGAACCCAGCTCATGACCACATCTCCAACACTGTTCTGACAAAGATGGGTCCTGACAACGTAAGACTTCCAGTTTTATACAAAACATCAATATTTTAAGGGTAGTCTCTCTCTGCACCACACATTGAGAAAGTTTGAAAGCAGAGGGCCAAATTTTATCCCAAATGAAGGCAAAAAAATTAAAAAAGATTTGTGCTTTTTTGCATACTGTATAAAGGTGATAGATTCATGGAGAATTTTAAAAATAGAAGAAATCAAATGCAATTGATAAGGGCCTTGTGCACATATATGTTCAAGTTTAGTAGGTCTATCCAAGGTGAGGGACAAATTAATTTTCAAGACAGAAAAAAAACAATTGTTTAGGAATATGTTATTTATCTTGTAAGTTTTCCTAATTGCACAGTCCAGGAGCCACAGGGTGAACTAAATTGTGAAGTTGAAGTAGGGTAGCCTTTGCCCATGGTAATATACAATTAAAGGACTTGCTGTGTGGAAGAACATGATTAACCAGTTCCCGACCGACTCGCGCAGATTTACTGCAGCACAATGGCTTTCCTGTGCAAAATCCCATACATATACAGGTTTCCCTTTAAGAGCCACCAGAGGATGCAATCGCCACCAGCCACATATGATCATGAAAAGTTTTGGACACTTCCACAACATATGCAAGAGACCCCCAATGTGAGCATTACATTTTGGGCATAGCGGTTAATCTCTAAGTCCCCATTTGTGCAGGCGGGCTGCGGTTCTATACACTCTATGTAAGAGATAGAGATGAGATAGCCTTTGTGATGCAGATACAGACACCAGAGGAGCAGATGTGAGACATAACTCCCAGACCTCACCATCAATAGGCCCTAAGTCACGTTCCCATCCCCTCCTACAGGGGAGCCTACTTGCATCATGTGTGGAATTTAGTAATCTAGCATATACCCTTGAGATCATGCCCTTACTATCATCCGTTGACAATACATCCTTCATCAGAGGGTATACTATCTGCGAGAGTGGGGACACTCTGCCCTCAAATTGTATTGCATGCCTTAATTGAAGATATTTATAAAATTGGGAGTTATGTAGAGAAAATTCCTCCTTTATATATGCGAAAGATTTAAACACTGTGCCAGAGTATAATTGTGCAATGTAATGAACTCCTGCTTCCTCCCAGGGGCCAAAACTAGGCATGTGCATTTCGTTTCGTTCCGAATCGAAATTCGGACAAATTTTTCATTATTCGGACATTCGGATGCATACGAATTCCCGAATTGCAATATTAATGAATTTACCGAATCCGAACGAACGTTTTCGATTCCGAATCGAAAACCCGCGGACGAAATTCGATCGGAATTCGATTTTTTTTTTTTTTTTGGGAATTCCGATCGAATTTCGTCCGCGGGTTTTCGATTTGGAATTACATTTTTTTATTTTTTTTCGAATTCCGATCGAATTTCGAAATTATATTCGAAGAGAGAATTTTCGAATTCGACCGGATTTTTCGAAATTCGGTCGAAAACGAACGAGTTCCGAAAACGAATTTAACACATGTAACGAACCTAACTTAACGAAATTAATTAAATAACGTATTAAAACGAAACGAAACAAAATTTTCCCTTTTGCACATGCCTAGCCAAAACCCTTAAGTTTGAAGAGCTCCTTAAAATATTTATTCCTCCATATTGTAGTAAACAGACATACCCCTTTAATTTTAAGAAGGGAACGGATATATTTCCATCTGTGCATTATCCAAATTGGGGCATTGTGGAAAACATAAAGAAGTTGAGGGGCCCAGACCATCTTAATTAAGTTCACCCTCCCAGTAATTGAAAGTGGCAGCTTCCTCCAGGCAGAGCATTTCAACCGAAACTTCTGAAGTCATGTTCCGATCAAGGTATTGAGTAGGGTCCCGGGTCACCTGTATGCCTAAGTAACGGAATTTATCAACCACGGCAATATCTTTTGCACAGTCAGGCAGGGGTCCCGGGAGAGGGCCCAAGGGCATAAGAACCGACTTGTTCCAATTAATACTAAAACCTGACAGTCAACCGAAATCAGCTATCAGGCCCATTATATTTTGCAGAGACCCAACAGTGTCTCCCAGGTAAATCAATGTGTCATCCGCGTAAAATGAGACAACATCCTTCCTCGGCCCCCTGTGAAATCCTGCAATGGCCTGAGATTCTCTAATATGTACGACTAAGGGCTCCAAAGTTAGAGCAAACAACAGGGGTGACAACGGGCACCCCTGACGCGTGCCCCTAGCGAGTCGGAAGGAGTCCGACACATCACCATTGATGCGCAGTCTTGCCGATCGGGAGCTATACAGCAGCTGAACCCATTTGAGAAAGGAGGGACCCACCCCAAATCCAGTCAATACTTCCCAAAGATAGGGCCATTCAACACTATCGAACGCAAAGAGAGGACTGCCCTATTACCCGGATTGTCATTGGGAACCTGCAGATTTAGAAAATGCCTGCGTAAGTTCTGGGACGTAGATCTTGTAGGAATAAACCCAGATTGATCCTTATGTATCACTTTTTCGATACAACCGGCCAACCTATTCGCCAGTATCCTGGCCAGCAGTTTAACATCAAATGTGAGTAGGGAGATTGGTCTATACGAGTCTGGCGACAGAGCATCCTTACCGGGTTTCAACATACCACAATAAGTGCCTCATTTATAGACGAAGGAAGAGTCCCTGTTTCAAAAGCATGGTTGTAAACTTTTAGGAGGATAGGGAGAAATTGTGTTGCATAACGCTTGTACACCTCTGACGGTAACCCATCAGCCCCAGGAGCCCGACCATTTTTTGCATGAGCCAGTGCTTCCAGTAATTCCTCTTCAGTCAGAGGAGCATTAAGCAGGGCAGAGTCCGATGTGGAAAAGCATGGCATGGGGTATCTATCCAAAAACGCACAAATGTTGTCCCGGGTAGGTCTGACCTTAGATGAGTAAACATCCTGAAAAAATTGTTTAAATACATTAGTGATGGCTTGGGTAGAGTAACATGGAGCCCCACGGGCATCAGTCACAGACACTATATGTGAAAACGACTGCTGTGATCTAGCCAATAGTGCTAACATATGTCCCGTGTTTTCACCTTCTTCAAAATGACTTTGTTGTAGAAAAAAGCGTTTTTTGTCCTTAAGCATGGATTGAGCTGCCAGCCACGAACGTTTCGTGTCATCAGAATGTCCATCGACAACAGGGAGTGATCCGAGACCTGTGGGGATGACATTGTGATGATATTGTGAGGAGTCCAACAATGGTAGGAGCAGGTCATTCCCCAACCCCAAATCAATTCTGGACAAACCCCCCATAGAAGCAGACTGGCATGAATAGATTTTAGCATCTGGGTTATGCATCCTCCAAACATCTGTAAGGCCCATTTCTAACAGAAACGGGGTAGGTTTATTGAAGGCAGATTAGAAGAACAGAGGGAATATGAAGAGGCAAGGTTTCTGTTTAAGTGGTTTTGGTTTTATAACCAAAATGGGGCTTTGAAAAAAGGGCAGTGGGTTGTATAGAGAAGATAGTGAGAGAATGGGACTGGTCAATGTCAGCAAGATATCATCGGCAAAGAGAGATAGCTTGTATTCCCATTGTTGCATCTGGACCCCCCGAATGTCCAGGTTAAACCTGATATCCAGAGCCAGGGTTTCTAAGCATAAAATAAGGAGTAATGGAGAAAATGGACACCCCTGTCTGGTGCCATTCCTTTTAGGGAACGCAGGCGACGTTTGGACTGTTGGAAAACAAAAAATGCAGCGCTGAAAAATAAATAATGAATAGACAATGATGTCTATATGGAACACACATAAGTGTAAACAAAAATGTATAGGTCCATGGATTAGTGCAAATAATCTTAAGTTGAAAATGTTGAATAGTGTGTTGGAGACACCATAGACATATGTTTCAATCTCAATAAATGTGAAAATATGAGTCCATAAAAGTGAGCGTGAAAATGAAAATTGAGATGGTCAATCAAATGACAGTGACACGACACCCACGGTGATTCTAAATGAACTAGAATATTGGTGATAACGCCCGCCACCAGGAAGGAAGGCTTACCGGATGCGATGGACCCAAATGAGCTTATGCCCAAAGGATCAGTAAAGCTTGTAAATAGGTTGGATATGAGGATATACCGGAACACACCAAAACGTACGGCCAGCAAACAACGATGAAGTTTTCACTTAGTAGCAGGTGAAAAGGGTAACCTCAGCTGGAAGATGGCTCATGGAAGTAGAAGAGCTTGCCCAGAGTATGTGGAGGAAAATGAAAGGCACATAGCGTAATTCCACAAAAACGGGGAAGTTTAATACTGGTTAAAAACACTTACAGTTATGTAGACATAAAAGGACATCAATGTAGTATAGTGCATGGCAGCAGTAGAGTCCCAAAGCGTTTCTTTTTTTGTACTTTATATGTTTATTTGTTTTTTTCTTTTCTTTACATAAAACAGCATATGGAAAGGCACAGGGCAAATACTCTGCCAAAAACAAACATGAATACAATCCTCTTGACAAAAAAAATACATACATATTCGCTCTGGACCCTCCCATAAACTCCCTCACTAAATCTTCCCACTCTAACCCTTTTCTTAGTCATCACTCTCTCTCACAGAGAGACAAGTGATGCATCTGCCCTTTCCCAGCTCCCCCCCCTCAAAAGACGAGAGAAAAAAAAAAAAAGAGAAAAAAAAGAAAAAAAGAGAAAAGAGGGGGAGAGAGAAGGGGAGCCCCATCCTCTCCCTCCCTTAAACCACAATTCATAACAGGAAAGTCGGTTTATCCTTCATATTATATTTTACATTATAATTCCCTGCGCGTATCCGATTCTTCATTTATCAGGTTCAGTCATTAATCTTTTCCCCTCATCTGAATTTTTAAACAAATTCCAGCTCTTCCACGTTTCTTTGTATAGTTTATTTTTACCCTTAGCTGAGAGAACTAGGTCTTCCATAGCTTCTATATCTCTAACTCTATTTATCCACTCTAAAACTGTTGGTGACGTAGTATCCCTCCACCGTAAGGGTATACCTGCTTTAGCTGCATTCACCAAATGGCACAGTACTGAGTTCCGATAAGTCTGAACTGGGATCTCAGATAGGTGAAGTAGGAAAAAAGCGGGATCATTGGGTATTTTTAACTCAGAAATTTTTTGCAAGATTCTCATAATTGACAACCAATAAACTCTTATTTTTTTACAAAACCAAAATATATGAATCAATGTCCCGCTTTCTTCTCCACATCTCCAACATCTGTCAGAATTTTCATTGCAGAATTTTTTGAGTCGTACTGGAGTATGGTACCACTGCATCAAGATTTTATAGTTTAATTCTTGAATTCGTGTACAGATGGAAGAGTTTAGAGTCAAAAAGATAATCTGTTTACGTTGTAATGCAGAGAAGGTCCTATCTAGGTCCTTCTCCCATTTGTTAAGGCCTGGTATCTCCTGATCCTCCCTAAATTTATTTAATAGTCCATACATTTTAGAGATCCCTCGGGCTAGTGGTTCTAAATCATTACAGTACGACTCAAAGATTGTTAACTGACGATGAAAATTACTTCCCGGGCCTAATGATCCAAAAAAATTACTTAATTGCAACGCCTGCCAGATATTGACTTCAAAAGGACCTCCTATTTGTATTAATGTTTTAATCGATGGCCAGTTTTCTGATATAATAAAATGTGAGGCCTGATATACTCCTTTCTCTATTAATAACCGGAAAGATCCTCTTTCATTACCCGGACTAAAACTTGGGTTCCCCAATATGGGAAACAAAGGTGATCGCACTGTAGAAAAGTTCCCGTTTTGGCATATACGTGCAGTAATTTTTAGTGTTGTGCCAATTATAGGGTGATTTTTAAGAGGAGCCGGTAATACTGTATAGCACCAAGGTGCTCTACCTAAAGGAACTGTACTCAGCTGTTGTTCTATGTCAACCCACCTCTTAGATCTAACATGTTTACACCAGTCCACTAATCTAGATAGATGTACTGCATAATAATACTTAAATATATCTGGGACCCCCATTCCACCAAGATTCTTAGGCATAGTCAACAGATCTCTTTTAATCCTAGGACGTTTCCCGGCCCAGATAAAATTCATAAATAAACTACGTATCTGACGCAAAAAAGTCACTGGAATCTTAATTGGTAGCGCCTGAAGTAAATACAAAATTTTCGGAAGAACGGACATTTTGATTATACTAATGCGGCCAAACCAAGAATGGGAACCAAGTCGCCATTTGTCAAGTAGGGCTCGTAATAGATTATACATTGGTAAAAAATTCATTTTAAAAATGTCCTTTTCTTTTGATGGAATATTTGTGCCCAAGTATCTAAGCATTGGACTCCATTTAAAACAAAAATTCGCCCGAATGGAATCCCGGGAAAGAGGGGATAGTGACATGCTCATGGCCTCTGATTTAGTCTGATTTATTTTTAAATTAGAGAGAGTGCCATATTTCTCAATCTCACTCAGCAAAGTAGGGAGAGAAATATGAGGCTCGGTTACTGAAAAAAGCATATCATCCGCATAAGCAGAAACCTTGTGGATTCCTTCCCCAACCCTAATACCCCGTATATCCGGATTCAGGCGAATTCTGTTCAGCAATGGTTCCAAAGAGAGAACGAAGAGAAGGGGTGAGAGGGGGCAGCCCTGGCGAGTACCATTCGAGATGCTGAAGGGTTCAGAAAGGACCCCATTTGCCTTTACAACCGCTTGAGGGTTTGTATAAACACTTTTAATCCAGCTAATCATTCGTTCTCCCATTCCTATTTGTTTCAGCACCTCAAATAATAACCGCCAGTCTACCCTATCAAACGCCTTCTCCGCGTCTGTATTTAAAAATACACACGGTATTTTTTTATCATTTACCTGATTAATCAAATTAAGAACTTTTGTTGTATTATCTCTACCTTCTCTCGTGGGGACGAACCCTACTTGGTCTAAATCTATTATTTGGGGGATCCATGATTGTATTCTGGTTGCTAATATTTTCGTAAATATTTTTAAATCTGTGTTCAGTAACGAGATGGGTCTGTAACCTCCACAATCCGCCGGGTCCTTCCCCTCTTTTGGAATTAACGTAATATGTGCTCTCAGGGTATCCATAGGGAATGTGGAAGTCAGACCCACCGCATTAAAGACTTTTGTCATTTGTTTACTTAGCAACTCAGAAAATTCTCTGTAGTAACTTATAGTAAAGCCATCCGGACCAGGAGATTTTCCAGATTTGAATGATTTTAATACTTCAGTCACTTCTTTTACCGTAATAGGAGTGTCCAGACTATAACGGGCTGGTGAGGGTAATCTCGTCATATCTGTCGAGGTTAGATATTCTGCTATCCTGGACTGAGGGGAAGTAGCGTGAGGCAAGTTATACAGAGTAGCATAATACTTCCCGAATGTCTGGGCAATAACTTTAGGTATCTGTTTTAAATATCCCTCTTTATCTTTTATTTGTGATATATAAGTTGACCTATTCTTTTCTTTAATTTTCCCTGCTAACAATCTGCCACATTTATCTCCTATTTCATAATCTATTTGTTTCCCTCGTTGGATTAGGGCTTTTGCTTTAAACCGTAAGATCTCCGACAGTTGTCTTCTCAGATGTCCCAGCTCCCTACCTACTGATGCTGTCTGTATCTTTTTATGCTGTGTTTCTAAGGTCTGGATCTCATCTAATAATTCTTTGGTCTGTTTTTCCCTTTTCTTTTTCAAAATTGCTCCATGTTTGATTAAAATTCCTCTGATCCTGGCCTTGTGTGCCTCCCAAATCATACCTGGGTCACTCTCAGGAATGTCGTTTATCTGAAAATATGCTATCATTTCTTTAGATACATCGTCCCTTACTTCAGGATTTTGAAGAAGGCTTTCATTCAATCGCCAGCATCCCTTACGTTGAGTGGCCAGGTTAGACAGGGAGAAACACAACGAAACCGGAGCATGGTCCGACCATGTTATATTTCCGATTATGATTTCTTTAACGTCTGAAATTAAATAGTGTGGAATCAAAAACATGTCAATACGCGAGTACACTTGATGTGGGTTGGAAAAAAAGTATAATCTCGTTCTTTTGTATGTAAAGTCCTCCAGGCATCTACCACTTGCATTTCATGCATTTTTTGTAGTATACTTCTTCGGACCCGACAGGGGACAGCTGAAGTTCCTGAGGAGGTGTCGATTCTAGGATCTAGGGGGATGTTGAAGTCCCCTCCCAGAATCAATCTCCCCTCTATAAAATCCCTTAATTCTGAAAGAATTTTTTTAACAAACTGGTCCTGCTGTTTATTTGGTACATAGATTGTTGCTAATGTTACCTTAATGTTTCCAATGCTTCCTTTAAGGAAAATAAATCTCCCATTAGGGTCTACCCGTTTGTCCACTAAGCACCATGGCACTCGATTAGATATTAATATTGAGACCCCCTTAGATTTAGCCTGTTGATTTGGAGCATGATACACACAAGGGAAAAATCTATTTTGAAGAAGAGGGAGTCTACCTGCCTTAAAGTGTGTTTCCTGAACATAGGCTACATCTGTCCCGGATCGCCTCAAATCGTTCAACAACATTTTCCTTTTCTCTGGGACATTGAGACCCTTAACATTCAAGGAGGTAATCTTCACCTCTTCCATTTTTCAGACAACACTGACAACAACAACAAAAAAAAAAAAAAAAAAGAGAAAAAAAAAGAAAAAAATACAAAAATAAAATAAAAGGTGGGGGGAGAGCACCCCTCCCAAACCTACCTATACGCCCCTTCCTAACCCCTTCTAATCCCTCCCTCCCTTCTAGGCCCAATCGGGCGCGCACCCAAAACTGAGCCACCTGACTGTGACTTCAGTGGGTAAAACCTAATTGGGGGTTTTGGCACAAGATGACAGGGGGGCTCAGACCTAACCTCTTATCCACCCCGGCTCTGAGTTTACTACAGTTACCATCTGTAGTCAATCTTCTAAACGTATATATCCACTTCTATTTCTCTTCCCTTAACCCTTGCTTCTTCCCTCTAACCGCCCCTTAAACAACATATAAATGGTCCTTAACGGACGTTTTTTCACAAATAGGGGGATTGGGAAGGGACATATAAATCCAACTTTTATTTAAATGAGAAAAAAAAAATCTAAAAATCCCTCCTGAAAAAAAAAGTTGGGACATTTTTTTTTTTAAACAAGAAAGGGGGGGGGGGCAGAAACCTCCAAGATAATATCCAGTTATCCTTCACCTAAATTCATCACCATATACTGTTCCCTCACTTTCTTTTCCCATTTCTTCCCTTTCCCTTCCCCCCTTTTCTCTTCCCTCTCATTGCCCCTTAAACAACATATAAATAGTCCTTAACAGCCATTTTTCACAAATAGAGGGATTGGGAAGGGACATATAAATCCAACTTTTATTTAAGGGGAAAAAAAAAAAAAAAAATCGAAAAATCCCTCCTGAAAAAAAAGTTGGGACAACAAGGAAAAGGGGGGCGTTTCGCTACAACTAGCATCGTCTGGGGTAAGACTCCACTGTTGTTACCATGCTTAAATATAAGATATGACCTGCTTAGGAACACTCCCCTGGGGGATCGCCCAATGAGAGTGCACTTCCGGGTCAACCTGGTGTCTCATACAATATTTGAATGTATAAGAATTCAATTGTGCAAACTCTATGACAGAATATGTGGAAAAGTAGGTTATGACCAGTTAGGTGTTTAAAATCTACTGACCTGGTATGTATATGATGTGTACCAGATAGCGCATGGTGGTCAAGCTTGCTGAGGTCACATGACTTAGTCACGTGCTCATCCGAGCAGGTAGCAAGGACCAATGGAATGAATCCACGTCACTGCACGGCACCGTAGTTTAGCCAAACAGTGAATGGGCATTACCGTTGTCTCGGTCACATGACCATGCCTGGAGGGCGCATAAACAGATCGTCACTCGGCGCGCCATTCGGCCCATACATCCGACGTAGCGCCATATAGTGACGGTCATGGTGGGCGTTCTCTCAGTGTTTCTGAACACCAATGCGTGCGTGTGTGTGTATGTATACACGCGTTGCGTTCCAAGGTGGTTAAACGTGGAACGCTGCGCTCCACTATGCGTTCCGGGGGGTTAAAGATGACCAGCAACCTGGACGCCATGGATATTAAGTGTTTATAATAAAACAACTGGGGAATAAAAGAGTGGACTCAAATATTAACTGCCACAGGGTATTGGTATTATATTTAAAATAATAAAAATCTATATATTATAAAAGCGTGTCTACTGGATTGTATCTCTACCACCAACGGGAGGAAAACAAATCTTTGTAGGGGAATGTTACATAATGCCAAATATCAGTGTGCCTGGACACTCGACATTACAATTCTAATGTCCCATAGGGAAGATATTATAAACATAAAAAAGAACTATAAAAATAAGAATTGTATTTCTATCAAGTAATGATTGAGTAATTAAAAAGCTCTTGCCTATATATGCAAAAAGCAATATGTACAATATTATGTCCAGGAAGTGACTCTGAATTGGACGAACCCCCATGACAGGTTGTACAGTAAAAAATATATTTTAATACAATACACTCCATTGTATATATATACATGGGAGAGAGCTATCTAAAAATGGTTAAAACATATATACATGAAAGAAAATAAATTGATCTTGCTTCACAGACCCACATTGTGAGAACCTTAAATAGACTTAGGTATGCTACAAAGGACACCAAATGGGTTAAAATATGAAAAATTATGAAACAAATGAGGATAATAGATTAGGACATCATATAGGTGTTAGGACTTATTAATAAAGGAATTGATGTCCCACTCTACATTGAGATCTGATGGTGTATGCGTACCCAACTCGTAAATCCAGAATGTCTCGAGTTGGGACACCCCACGAGTTTTTGAGCTACCTCTTCAAGGGGACACAAATTGATCTATAATAAGAAATTGTGTGCCAGTGGGGTTCTGAGCATGATGTTTTTTGTAATGCCTTGGTACAGTATGGTGAATATCACCAGCTAAAATGAGGGCTATGTGTTCGGCGACTCTGACAGAGAATTTCCGGATGGTGCGACCAACGTATTGTTGGCCGCACGGGCAGGTAATAAGGTATACCACGTACTTGGTTGAACAAGTACAAAACTGTTTTATAGGGTAGACTTTCCCAGTTACTGTGGAACGAAATTCAAGGTTCTTAGTTCTACCGGAGATATTGGGCCAGATTCTCAAAGGCGTTACGACGGCGCAACACCATTAGCGCCGTCGTAACACCTCATCTGGCCCCGGGTATCTATGCGACTGATTCTCAGAATCAGTTGCGCATAGGTACCCATTAGATCTGACATGCGTAAGGCTGTTACGCTGTCAGATCTTAAATGTATTTTTTTTTCCCGCCGCTAGGTGTCGCATCGTCGCTTTTCCCCGTCGTCTATGCAAATGAGGTAAGTACGGCGATTCCCGAACATACGCGAGGTCGACGCAGCGAATTAACGTCGTTTGCGTAGCGTACCCGACGCGTAAGGTTGCCCCTGCTAATTAGCAGGCGCAACCAATGTTAACGATGGCCGTCGTTCCCGCGTCGAATTCAATAAAAATTACGTCGTTTGCGTAAGATGTCCGTGAATGGCGCTGGACGCCATTTACGTATACATCTAGGCAAATGACGTCGGGGCGACGTCATTTAGCGCAATGCACGTCGGGTAATTTACCCGACGGAGCATGCGCAGTACGCTCGGCGCGGGAGCGCGCCTAATTTAAATGGTGCCCGCCCCATTTGAATTGGGCGGGCTTGCGACGAGCAATCTAACGCTACACCGCCGCAAGTTTACAGGTAAGTGTTCTGAGAATCAGGATGTAAACCTGTAGACCTGCGGCGGTGTAACGTAGATCTCATATATTCCGCTGCCCAGGAGCAGCGCGAATGTATGAGAATCTGGCCCATTGTATTTACATACTGTACACTTTTTACAGGGATGATAACCAACTAACTGGAAAAAGAAAGAAGGACGTGTTGGGGGGTTGATGATATTCGGGGCAATTTTGCTCTGGAGTGTTGGTGCACCCCTAAATACCACTTTGGCTCGTTCAGGTAGAACCGTTGCTAGAACTCGGTCATTTCTCAATATATTCCAATGCTTGGAGACAATGGACTTGACCAGTTTATGTTGTGTAGAAAATGACGTGAGCAGAGCCCATTTGAAACTCTCATCCTGTACTCTTTTGGGTTTGACCTCTAAAAGGGAGCTTCTGTCAACTTCAAGAGAAGTTTTGAGAGCAAGTTCTATATTAACAGGATCATATCCCTTGTCAATGAACCTGTGCTTGAGGATGTTAGCTTGCACAGAAAAGGTGTCCAAGTCTGTGCAATTCCTTCTCAACCTAAGAAACTGACTTCGAGGTATGGAGTTCAGCCATGACGGATGATGACAGCTGTCAATGGGGATAAAGCTGTTCCGGTCGGTTTTTTTGAAAAATGTTTTGAATTGAAACCGGTTGTCTACAATGCTGATCTCCAAATCCAAAAATTGAATTGTATCTGAGCTAGCTGTATGGGTAAGGGATATCCCCCTGTCATTAGTGTTCAGATGGTTCATAAAGATCTCGAGTGTTGCCAGACTGCCTTCCCATAGGAGGAGGATGTCGTCTATGTACCTTGCCCAAAACACCAGTGAAGTGGTGTCATAGGTGTAGACGACATCCTCCTCCCACTTGGCCATAAACAAGTTAGCGAGGCTTGGGGCGTACTTAGCCCCCATAGCGACACCTCTTTGTTGTAAATAAAATTGATCATTAAACCAAAAATAACTATGTTTGGTGGCAAATTTTAATAATTCCATAATGTAGTCTGTCTGGAATGAAGCTAATGTCTGATCCTTCTTTAAATAATAGTGTACGGCTTCGAAACCTATATCGTGAGGGATACAGGTGTAGAAGGATGCTACGTCGGCCGTCACCATAATAAAATTACCCTTTACCTCAATATTATCCAATTTGTTTATGGTTGCCCTCGTATCTCTAAGATAAGATGGAGTGCGTTGTACCAAAGGTTGTAGAAAATTGTCGATATAGCGACCAATTCTAGAGGTTACTGAGTCGATCCCACTTAAAATGGGTCGACCAGGTGGGTGTACAGGATCTTTGTGGACCTTTGTGGATATTTGTGGTTCACAGGAGTGCAGTTCATTCTGCACTCCTGTGAAATGTTTTCAGCAGACAGCATTCTAAAGCCAGCTGTTAGCTGACATCACAGAGCTGGACCTGCACCTGGCAGAGAGCCTGAGCCTGGTCGTTCCCACCCCCTACATCTCTTTTAAACTTTATTTGTGATTTATTATGGGTGGCTAATGTAAGAACTTATTTGCTGTCATAGTAACAGAACAGGAAGATGATATCTCTGGGTCTCGCTTCAACAGGTGGTTTATGGCCTAGTGATCTGTGAGCTTGGTTGAGGTACCAATCGATGTCAGCTATATCAGGCACAAGGAAGGAATAGGGAAGGAATATCTGTTCGAGTCGAACATGAGTTTGACTCAAACATTGTCTGTTCGCCCGTTCGGTGAACAGCGAACAATTTGGGGTGTTCGCGGCAAATTCTAAAAGCCGCGGACCACCCTTTAAAAGTCTATGGGAGAAATAAAAAGTGCTAATTTTAAAGGTTAATACGCAAGTTATTGTCATAAAAATAGTTTGGGGCCTGGGTCCTGCCCCAGGGGACATGTATCAATGCAAAATAAAGTTTTAAAAACTGAAGTTTTTTCGGGAGCAGTGATTTTAATAATGCTTAAAGTGAAACAATAAAAGTGAAATATTCCTTTAAATTTCATACCTGGGGGGTGTCTATAGTATGCCTGTAAAGTAGCGCATGTTTTCTGTGCTTAGAAAAGTCACTGCAAAAAATGAAATTTCTAAAGGAAAAAAAGTAATTTAAAACTACTCGCAGCTATAATGAATTGTCGGGTCCCGGCAATACATATAAAAGTAATTGAAAACAAACAGCATGTATTCCTTCTAGTCCATTATCAGGCCCTTTGGTTCTGGTATGAATATTAAGGGAAACCCCAAACCAAAATTAAAAGAAAAACAAGCGTAGGGGTCCCCTCAAATTCCATATCAGGCCCTTCAGGTCTGGAATGGATATTAAGGGTAACCCTGCACATTTTTATTTTTTAAATGGCGTGGGGTTCCCCCCAAAAATCCATGCCAGGCCCATCAGGTCTGGTATGGATTTTAAGGGGAACCCTGCACCAACATTTAAAAGAAATTGCGTGGGGTTCCCCCAAAAAATCCATACCAGACCCTTATCTGAGCATGCAACCTGTCAGGCAGCAGGAAAAGTGGGGTGGATGATAGAGCACCCCCATCCTGAACTGTACCAGGCCACATGCTCTCAAAATGGGGAGGAACAAAGTACGATCTTGCCTGCACCATAGGCACCCACCTAATGACACGCAAGCTGTTTGACAGTTCTTTTATAACCAAGGGCGGGGCCACCCGTGACATGGATGGGTGACCCCGCCCCCTCTAATGCATCACGGGGCTCTTGGTTATAAAATCTCTTGGTTATAAAATTACTGTCAAACAGCTTGCGTGTCATTAGGCGGGTGTCTACAGTGCAGGCAATATCGTGCATCATTCCTCGCTGGAGTGGAGAGCATCGCTGGAGAATGGATCACCGCGGGACATCGAGAATGGATTACAATGCTGGACAGACTGGATTACATCGCTGGAACATGTCCCCATGTTGAGGGCATGTGGTCTGGTATGGTTCAGGAAGGGGGCGCTCTCTCGTCCCCCCTCTTTTCCTGCGGCCTGCCAGGTTGTATGCTTGGATAAAGGTCTGGTATGGATTTTTTGGGGGAACCCCATGCCATTTTTTTTAAATGGTGCAGGCTTCCCCTTAATATCCATACCAGATCTGAAGGGCCTGATATGGAGTTTGGGGGGACCCCACCCCACCCTTTGTTTTTCGTTCGGGGTTCCCCTTAATATTCATACCAGACCCAAAGGTCCTGGTAATGGACTAAGGGGGAACCCATGCTGTTTTTTTTCAATGACTTTGATCTGTATTGCCGGGATCCGACAATTCATTATAGCTGCGATCAGTTTTAAATTACTTTTTTCCCTTTAGAAATTTAATTTTGCTGCAGGGACTTTTCTAAGCACGGGAAACATGCGCTACTTTACAGGCATACTATAGACACCCCCAGGTATGAAATTTAAAGGAATATTTCACTTTTATTGTTTCACTTTAAGCATTATTAAAATCACTGCTCCTGTAAAAACTACCATTTTTATAACTTTTTTTTGCATTGATACATGTCCCCTGGGGCAGGACCCAGGTCCCCAGACACTTGTTTTTACAATAACTTGCATATTAGCCTTCAAAAATTATCACTTTAGATTTTTCATGTTCGTGTCCAATAAACTTCAACGGTGTTCGCATGTTTGAACACATTTTTTGCCTGTTCACATGTTCTGCTGCAAATCAAACAGGGCGGTGTTCGGCTCATCCCTATTAAGGAGACCCAAGAGAACACAGCATAGGTTGTTGTCACCAACAGATTCTGGAATCCCATGTATGTGTACATTTTGACACCGCTTCGTATTCTACAGGTCTTCTTGTTGTAATTGTAATTGGAGTTGGAAGGTAGTGTGTTTTAAAGTCGAGTTTTCTTCTTATAAAGCTTGTACATATACTGCACCAAGTTGTTAAACTTAGGCTATAGCGTATCAGTGCACTCGCCTATTTTATTGATTCCCCCCCCCGCAGCTCTTAGAGATCTTCCCCACTTCCAGCGAGATGTAGCGAGTTAGTTGGTGTAGTCCTGCAGGTTTTCATCCACCACCTCCGGGGTCAATAATGTTTAGTTGGCGAGCGAGGAGGCGGAAGCTGGGGCCTGCAGCCAGAGTGGAAGCCATGGAGGTAGGTGGGTTAGGCTGAGTAAGTGAGGCGGTCCATGTGCTGTATTTCTGGCAGTGGCAGCGGGAAAGCATATTTTTACCACCCGATCTTGCCCATGGGGTGCTCAACAATGTGTAGGGTAAAGAGAGCTTACCCTTGAAACAGTGTCAGTTGAAAGAAGTGAGGCGGGTGGCAGAGGAAAGCCAACAGGGACCGGAGCTCTGGGATTACATGCCCACCATGGTTAGAAGTCGAGAATGCACCCTTCTTTGATCCACTTTATTGATATTACATGGGATAAATAACATCCCTTCTGATAGTAGGGGCAGCAACAGGTACTCTTTTTTGAGACATCAGGGTCTATGAGACCCCAAATCTCTTCTCTTCCCCTAAAAGCTGGAGATGGGTTTGATCAGATGCTTTCACAGGCCTGTGATGGCCTGTTTACATTAGACCAAAACCAGAAGTGACAAAATACTCATCACTTCCAGTATATTAGATCTCAGGCCCCATACACACGGGAGGATTTATCCGCGGATACGGTCCAGCGGACCGTTTCCGCGGATAAATCCTCTTGAGGATTTCGGCAGATTTCTCTGCGATGGAGTGTACTCACCATCGCATTGAAATCCGCGCCGAATTCTTCTGGCGATGACGTGTCGCGCCGTCGCCGCGATTATGACGTGGCGACGTGCGCGACGCTGTCATATAAGGAATTCCACGCATGCGTCGAATCATTACGACGCATGCGGGGGATCCCTTCGGACGGATGGATCCGGTGAGTCTGTACAGACAAGCGGATCCATCTGTTGGGATGGACTCCAGCAGATGGATATGTTCTGCATGTCAGCAAATATCCGATCTGCTGGAATCCATCCCAGGGGAGATATATCCGCGGAAAAAGATCCGCTGGCGTGTACACACCATAGGATCTATCCGCTGGGATTTATCTGCGGATGGATTCTATGGTGTGTACGGGGCCATAGAGATGATCGGGGAAGTTCTGGTCATTGGTCATCTCTACGGTAAGACAGGTGGAACCATAGGATTCAGTTTAAGGCTTCCCGGTGAGATGGG
The DNA here is from genome assembly GCF_905171775.1 of Rana temporaria. Classification (NCBI taxonomy): domain Eukaryota; kingdom Metazoa; phylum Chordata; class Amphibia; order Anura; family Ranidae; genus Rana; species Rana temporaria. The sequence goes on from NC_053489.1 coordinate 275,668,747, forward strand.
AGAGCCTGAGAAGACTGCAGAAGACGGTGGGAGGGGGGACCCCCTTCCACCATGTATAAAAGCAATTCAGCAGCTTTTTAGTTGCTAGGATTGCTTTTACATTGTACAGCATCGCCGGATGCCACAATGGTCCTGGTATAATTGCTTTAACCAGAAGATGTACTGGTATGTCCTTTTGTGGAAGGGCTCAAGATAAATAATAACTTGCATCCCCTCTGTTTTAGCAAGATTTAAAGTACTATGTGACTGTTTTATTTTTTCAATTCTATTTTTTAATACCTTATCTCACTGTGCAGATGAGCAATAACAAGACATACCTCTGCTAGGTTTCCCTGATGCAAAGAATGAAGAAGGAGGGGCTGAGATAACCCTCTGACATCAGCTGGCCAGCAGAGGTATGTCACATGACCACTGTGAGATAAGGAATTTGTGATTAGAAGTAAAAAAACAGACACCTGCTACTTTAGATCCTGATAAAAGGGGGCACCTTACTTCATAATAATATTTGCAAGTCACCAGGAAGAGCAGTAGAGGAGGGGCTGGGAGGAGGCATTGGAACACAGGCATTGGAACTGACAGGCAGGGAGGGAGGGGGAGAGGGAGAGCCAGAGAGCAGAAAGGAAGCTGCGGATGACAAAGGCACATAAATTGACCATGGTGTCAGGGCTCAGCAGCCATAAAAAAACGTGGTCAGTTTACAGGGAGGAGGGCAGAACCAGGCAAGATCAGCCTGGTACAGTATCTTAGGTGATAGAAGGGGCCAAATTACACAGCACAAGCACTGTGCTGTTTAGCATGCTTTAAAGGAACGGGGTATAATTTTTTGTTTAGGTTTACAAAAGGTTAATAAACCTCAGGTACTTTTCTAAAGATATTAATACATTTGCAGGGAAAAATGTTGGGTGTTTGTGTGATCATTGGTTTTATCTGATGTCAGGGATTGCCTAAAGCAAAAAAAAAGTGGGCTTAGTAATTGGCCAAAATAATATGTCACCTGAATGATTTATTGGGTTGCAAGCAACAAACCATTATGTAGGAAATCCCCAAAAGTTGGAGAGATACTGTACAATTAGGCATGAGCACGATGTTCGCCTGTTTGCCGAATAGAAAACAATTTGCGGTGTTCACGGCAAATTCGAAAGCCGCAGAACACCTTTAAAAAGTCTATGAGAGATTAACATGAAAAATCAAAGGCTTATATGCATGTTATTGTCATAAAAAGTGTTCGGGGACCTGGGTCCTGCTCCAGGGGACATGTATCAATACAAAAACAAGTTTTAAAAACTTCAATTTTTCGGGAGAAGTGATTTTAATAATGCTTAAAGTGAAACAATAAAAGTGAAATATTCCTTTAAATTTCGTACCTGGGGGGTGTCTATAGTATGCCTGTAAAGTGGCACATTTTTTTCTTGTTTAGAACTGTCCCTCAGCAAAATGTCATTTCTAAAGGAAAAAAGTCATTTAAAACTACTCGTGTACACAATGGGGGATAAACCAACTACGTTATTTGCAAGGAAGCTGGTACTCCGGCTTTATACATCGATGCTACAAAAATTGCGTTTACCGACTGGTAATTTTTCTCAAAATCCTGAGCGAATCGTTAGAGAATTTCATAAATTTTATGCGTCGTTATACAGTCAGCGTGATAGATCAAACACATCCATGGTTGAAGCATTCTTTCGTGGCATTAATTTGCCAAGATTGGCTCATGACCATGTTGATCTTATGGAAGGGGCAATAACGGTTACTGAGGTTAGGGCCGCTATAAAGTCCCTGCACCCCACGAAGGCTCCAGGGCCGAATGGTTTCTCTGGCCACTTTTACAGGAAGTATCAAGACATTCTCATTCCTCACCTGTGCGCTTATTTTAATGACTTACGTCGAGGTAGTAGGCTTCCCCCACATGAAAATGCTGCTTTTATTCATGTTATACCAAAACCGGGTAAGGACCATGGGCACTGCGCAAACTATCGTCCGATTTCATTAATTAACACAGACTTAAAAATTCTGACTAAAGTTCTCGCTCTTAGGTTAAATACTTTCCTCCCACGTTACATTCACCCGGACCAGGCAGGCTTTGTTCCTAATAGACAGGTGTCGGATCAAACCCATAGAATTATAAATTTGATTTCGGCCATTCAATCAGATTGGGGTGGTGAGGGACCTAGAAGGGGTATGATACTCTCATTAGATATCCAGAAGGCATTCGACTCCCTTTCTTGGACTACCTGTTCGATGTGTTGCATCGTTATGGATTTGGCGAACGCTTTCTAGCCCTTCTCCGAACGTTATACGACCCTCCTACGGCTTCTTTAGTGCTTAAGGGATACTCTTACCAACCTCTCGCTATTAGGAGGGGAACTAGGCAGGTATGCCTGCTTTCTCCGTTATTGGTAATCCTGGCAATCGAACCGCTGGATATAAAAATTCGGGAATGCCAGGATGTACGGGGGATAGTTTGTGGCGGATGTGAACACAAGTGTTTGCTTTTTGCAGACGACTTGTTGCTGACTTTAACTTCACCGATAACGTTACTTCCTAATTTATATGCTATACTTAATCCATTTTCGGAAATTTCGGGATTACGAATTAATCATAGCAAATCTAGGGCACTTAATATCTCGCTGCCAAGCTCCACCCAGAAAGTACTTGAACAAACGCATCAGTTTCAGTGGGAACCTGAAGCGCTTCCCTACTTAGGTATCAACTTAACTTCATCTCTTCAAACACTATATAGGAGGAATTTTCCAGCCCAGCTCTTTATAAGAGGTTAGCTGAGGATCTGGCTAAGTGGCAAATTCACTCCCCATCGTGGTTTGGTAGACTTCACTCTATTAAAATGAATGTCCTACCAAGAATATTGTATTTGTTTCGTACGATACCGGTAGCCTTGGTACACAGTGATTTGAAAATGTTGCAAAGGAAAATTCTTCAGTTTATTTGGGGGGATAAGAGGCCTAGGGTGAATAAGCGCACTATGTTTACTCTTAGGCCGCATACACACGGTCGATCCATCCGATTAGAATCGTCCGAAGGACCGGTTTCATTCGTTCACTGCTGAAGCAGACTGCTGGTCTGATGTGCATACACACCATCGTTTCCAAAACCGATCGGGTCAGAACGTGGTGACGTAAAACACACGACGTGCTGAAAAAAACGAAGTTCAATGCTTCCAAGCATTCTACTTGATTCTGAGCATGCGCGGGTTTTGAACCGATGCTTTTGCTTACTAACCATTGGTTTTGACCTATCGGTCAGCCGTCCATCGTTCGATTTTAAAGCAAGTTCTCTTTTTTTGGACCGAAGGACAACAGACCGATGGGCCGTACACACGGTCGGTTTGGACCTTCAGTCCATTTTCATCGGTTTGGACCGACCGTGTGTACGTGGCCTTAAACGTAAGGACGGATTGGGCCTACCCAATCTGCAGAAATACTTTTATGCGGCCCAGCTAGCCCAGCTTTCTAGATTTCATTCTAAGCGACCACAAGTGATATGGATGATCATGGAATCACACTCCTGTCGTCCGCATCAAATATCCCATATTATGTGGCTTCCGTTTAAAGATAGACCCACTATATTATGTCCATCTCTGTCTTTCTCGTTGAATATTTGGGATAGAGTCTTTAGAACTCAGAAATGTAATTCGCCTCATTCTCCATTGGCACCCTTAGTGCTGAATAGTGCTTTCACCCCGGGCCTCGATCCTCTTGCTTTTAAATGGTGGACAAATAAGGGCTTACTGTGTATTGCAGACATTTGTGACAGAGGGGTTGTGCTAACTGAGCAATCTATGCGGGAAAATACCAATTGCCATCAGAGGAATGTTATACATATGTCCAATTACGTCATTATGTGCAGACTCTGGCTCGTCGGGGTGATCTGGCGGCTTCTACTCCTATGGAGCACCGTTGTACTCACTATGATAGAATCAAAGGCCATATTTCTGAGATATATGCAATGTTGATGAGTTCATCGACTAAATTGAATTATATGCTCCAATGGGAGGAAGATTTGCAGGAATCCCTCGGCTTGGAGGAGTGGCACAGCATGCCAGACACAGCGTCTAGATCGCTTATCAATACATCTATAATAGAAGCTAATTATAAAGTGTTGCTTAGATGGTATATGGTGCCGGCTAGGCTTGCCACCTTTCTACAAGTGTTTTAGAGGCTGTGGCCAGACTGGTACCACCTACCATATTTGGTGGACTTGTCCTAAGGTTAGGAGGTTCTGGGTCAGGGTCTATAATTGTATATACTCTTTGACTCAGTTAAATATAGTTAAATCAGCAAAACAGGCTCTTTTGGGTGACAGGGTGGCGGAGGCCACTAAGGCCCAAAGGCGGCTGCTTAATTTTATTTTTATATCGGCTAAGATTACAATCGCTAGAAATTGGCGGTCCGCTGCCCTGCCATTCGATCAGCTTAAGAGGAAATTGTCTTGGTTGATGTTGAATGAACGACTGACAGAACTGGTCCAGGACAAAATGAAGTTATTCCATGAAGTCTGGGATCCATGGCTTGGGTATCTTACTAATGACTGGAGAACACTGGCGTTGCAGTTATGGTTCTGCTTTGTGGATTTTGGGGCTCTGGACGGTGGCTCTCTTTTGTTCTTTCTTTTTTTTTTCTTCTTTACTACTTTCCTTTTTCTTTCTATATCTCTTTTAAGAGTTCTCAAACAGTGGCCCATATGTTTAGGTATCTGAACTAGTAGTAAGATGGGCTTACGATTATGCGCCCCAGGTCCCTTGTTCTGTGGGACTGAAAGTGCCTGGGATATGTACTGACATTTTTGTTATTTCTAATGGGTGGCACTTTGAGTATTTCTGGGCTATTTCTATTTTTGTAGATCACTGCATTGCTTCGTTGATTTATGTGTAGGCCCTAGAATGCGTTTGTTAATGATTGTGGAAGTGTTGAGATTCTTTTGTATTGTCTTTTTATATCTTCTAAACATAATTGAATAAAACTACTCGTGGCTGTAATGAATTGTCGGGTCTCGGCAATACAGATAAAAATCAATGAAAACAAAACGGCATGGGGGTCTCCCCAAATTCCATACCAGGCCCTTCAGGTCTGGTGTGGATATTAAGGGGAACTGTGCGCCAGGCCGCAAGAAAAGAGGAGGGACAAGAGAGCGCCCCCTCCTGAACCCTACCAGGCCACATGCATTCAACATGGGGGATGGGTGCGTTGGGGCAGGAGGGCTCTGCGCCCCCCACCTGTGGGCGGGGGCATATCGTAATCTGGTAGCCCCCTATAACAAGGAGACCCCCAGATCCCAGCCCCCCCTATGTAAATTTGTAACGGGTACATTGTACCCCAACCATTTTACAAAAAAAGTGTAAAAAAGACAGGAGACACTTCGGGACAAGGACTTTATTAAAAAAAAAAAAAAAATAATTAAAAAGTCTAGTGATGTCCATTCAACTCGCGCCACCCGAATAAAAAAAAAAAAACATGCAATAGCTCTGCCTCCATGGGTGGCTCCCGCCGACTGACGCGTCTCCAGCTGTGACAGCTATTATATAGCTGAGGGCGGAGCCATCCGGTGACATAAACGGGTGATCCATTTTCGGGGCGGAATAGAAGATGAATGGACATCACTGGACATTTTTATTTTTTTAAATAAAGGACTTGTCCCGAAGTGTTGCCCGTCATTTTTACAATTTTTTTGCACTTTTTTTGGTGAACTGGTAGGGTTACAATGTACCCATTACCAATTAACATGGGGGTGCAGGATCTGGGGGTCTCCTTGTTAAAGGGGGATTTTAGATTCTGATAAGCCCCCCGCCTACAGACCCCACAACCACCGGGCAAGGGTTGTGGGGATGAGGCCCTTGTCCCCATCAATATGGTGACAAGGTTCTTTGGGGTGGGGGGCGCAGAGCCCCCCTGCCCCAACGCACCCATCCCCCCATGTTGAGGGCATGTGGCCTGGCACGGTTCAGGAGGGGGTCACTCTCTCATCCCCCTCTTTTCCTGCTGCCTGCTGGGTTACGTGCTCGGATAAGGGTGTGGTATGAATTTTTGGGGGACCCCTACGCCATTTTTTAAAAAACTTTGGTGCAGGGTTCCCCTTAATATTCTTACCAGACACAGGGCATGGTAATGGACTTGGGGGGGAACCCATGGTGTTTTTTCAATGACCTTTATCTGTATTGCCGAGACCCGGCAATTCATTACAGCCACGATCAGTTTTAAGTGACTTTTTTTACTTTAGAAATTTAATTTTGCTGCGGAACTGTTCTAAACACGGGGAAAATGCGCTACATTACAGGCGTACTATAGACACCCCCCAGGCATGAAATTTAAAGAAATATTTTACTTTTATTGTGTCACTTTAAGCATTGATACATGTCCCCTGGGGCAGGCCCCAGGTCCCCAAACACTTTTTATGACAATACCATGCATATAAGCCTTTAAAATTAGCATTTTTCATGTTCGTGTCCCATAGACTTTAACGGTGTTCGCGTGTTCTAAAAAATTTTTTGCCTGTTCGCAAGTTCTGGTGCGAACTGAATCGGGGGGAGATTCGACATAGAGGGAAAAGATTCAACATAGAGAGAAAAGATTCAACGAAGCACCTAAAACATACAATTACCACGAGCGGACATTTATGGTTAAATGCTCCGCCCATAGGCTATAGAAGAATTCTAATGTTGGTTGACTAGTAATAATAATTAATAAATATAATAATAACTAGTCATACAACATTAGAATTCTGCTATAGCTTGTGGGCGGAGCATTCGACTGGAAATGTATGATTGCGGCGTCGTACAGTTTAAACAGCTTCTTCGAATTCTCTTAGAACATTCGACAGACAACATGAGCCTTCAATGACAGATTTGACCTTAATTAATTCGGATTTTCGGACGAATGTTTTTTTTAACGAAACAAAATAAATAAAAACTAATTTCGGAAGTAACTAAATAATTAAATTTTTCCGATGAAAACGAAATTCCGAAATAAAATATTTCAGTTTGCACATGTCTAATGTACAATGATAGCTCTGAAAGGAATTACTGGTTTCAGAAATTATCAGACCAATTATGATGGAATATGAAACATGTTGCAGCATCACTAGAAAAGCCGATTGGAGAGCAGTCAGCAGTAGGGTCAATGTCAGTGAAAGGGGGTCAGTGAGAATTAGGCAAACAAGATAAAGTCAGTAGTCAGGCTAAAATTAAAAAAGAGGAACGAGCTAATTTGAATACAGTTTCAGGGTGAAGAATTCCAGCACATGGATTCAAAAGCCCAGGATTGGGAACTTAATTAGGGAACTACAGCAGGGACCAGGTATACTGTATAACTGAATAATCTGGCTCACAGAACTGGAGGTATATGTGATACATATGTTTAGACCATTAGTCTTTACAAGCTATACTGTATTGCAATGGTGTTTTTAATCTATAGTATGTTTTACCCTCGCAAGCACAAACATAAAAATTCTCAACATTTTGAAAGTTAGAGTTTGTAGTCTACTAAATAATATTATTGTGCAAACTGTAGCTAAAACATGGTGTGGATAAATCAGAAATTTATACTTAGTTTTACAAAATACTTATTCAAAGTTACAGTCAGATGAATTTAATTTCTTTATAAAACAAATATAGTTTAAATGTATATTTCCTTTCTATTTTTGCAAGAAAAAACATCTTAAACTGAGGCAAGAAACTCTACCTACTGGCCCATGTTCAAGTAATAGTCTGCTCAATAAAAGCCATCTAGTTGTACACATTCCAGTTTTAAGTATTTTACGCATATGGAACAAATAGAAATTCTAAATTTCTAGATAGTGCTGACTTGGCAGAGTCCCAACCTATTCCCAAGATATTTCATCTGTACCTTGTTCTCACCCAATATGTTTCTCTTTGGAAACCAAAAGTGGTGAGTGTATATGTCAGAAAAATATCATACCAAATCATATGAAAAAGATTTAGAAGGAGAGGCGAAGAAGAAACCAGCTGGTGAAAAAAATAAATTGGCAGACTGTGTGCCGTACGAGTCGGCATGCCAGAGTTTCAAATTTTCTGAGGTCATTCACTGCGTCCTCATCAAGCATATTGAATATACATGTTAGACATATGAAACAATTATTATTCTGCCCTAATGCCAACAACTTGTCTTTCACTGCATTGAGATATCTGTCATAAAGTAAACAGTTCTGCCGAGGTGAAAAGCTATTACTACAAAAAAAAATTCCATAAGTGAATTCCACATGTAAAAGAAAATAGGAAAAAGAAGATGAAGTATTCTTGTGGATAAATCAACTGTTAATTTTATATTCGCTTTCAAGATGAAAGCGGAAAGTTCCAAAAAGTTTTTCTTCTATGCAGTTTGACGTGTTTGAAATATTCCGATATTTTTTTCTTTTTTTCTTTCAAATTTGTTTTTTACTGCATCTTTCCATTGCAGGTTTTCTGTTCTAACAAAAAAATGTGTTATATCATTCTAAAGCACTCTTATTCATGCAGGCATTTTTTAGAAAATGCAATATTTTAGGCTAATAGGCAAGGGATTATCAAACAAAAGGCATGGAAGGTTGGGCATTGATTTGGGGACATACCATAGGAAAAAGCACATTAGGGATTATAATAATATTTTAATGGCAAACAAAAAAATATTTAAATAACATGCCTGTGGGATGGCCTTAACCTGACTGTGACGTTATGCACCTCTATGATGTATACAATCTACTGCACTAAAACTGATATCTTTAAAGAGAAACATGCTGTTCAAATGGCTGGCAAATGACAGCTTTGAATGCTTTACTATCTTTTGTAAATAAAATGGCCAGGGATTACATTCATGTATACCGACCCTTATCCTAGGTGATATAGATGTTAATGTGGGACCCCACACAAAAAATTAAACACTGCATGGGATTTCCCCCAAAAATACATACAAGACCCTCGATGGGTCTATTCCAAATTCCATACCACACCATAGCAATAGAATGAGTAAAGGGTTACACAGACATATTGATGTCATGTTAACCCCTCTCCTTTGTTTTCATGACAGGGGATTCCTGGACAGTAAATTAAAGGGGTTGTAAAGGTTCTTTTTTTCTAAATAGGTTCCTTTAAGCTAGTGCATTGTTGGTTCACTTACCTTTTCCTTCAATTTCCCTTCTAAATGTTTTTTTTTTCTTTGTCTTAATTTCTCACTTCCTGTTTCTCCTCAGTAAACTTGCCACCATCATCCGAGCGGTGGTTAGTCAGCCAGAACAGCTTAGTGAACAGCTTACTGAGGAGGAACAGGAAGTGAAAAATTCAGACAAAGAAAACAAAGAAAAAAAACATTTAGAAGGGAAATCTAAGGAAAAGGTAAGTAAACCAACAATGCACTAGCTTAAAGGAACCTATTTAGAAAATAAAAACGAACCTTTACAACCCCTTTAAAGGGGCCATGTGACATCAGTGGCTGCTAAGAACTATTGACATTAACTAGAAGCTGTCATTTACATAGTTACATAGTTACATTGTTAATTTCTATATCCAGCTGTGATGTTATTGCCCTACTTATTTTTGTGTTGTCAGCAAACACTGAGATTGAGCTATTTATCCCATCCTCTATATAATTTTTTTAAAAATTTAACAGAATTGGTCCCAGGACAGAGCCTTGGGGTACCCCATTAACCACTCTAGAGCATTCCATTCTGAGTACACGTTATTTATCACTACCCTTTAGACACGCCCCCACAGCCAGTTTTCTATAAATAAACAAACATTATAGGTCCTCAGTAGATTAAGCGTTTGCGGGGGACTGCATCAAATGCTTTTGCAAAATCCAGATACACCACATCCACTGGCCTACCCCTGTCCAGATGGCAGCTCACTTCCTTGTAGAATGGGAATAGATTTGTTTGGCAAGAGCGACCTTTTGTAAACCCATGCTGATTACCGTTAATGATACTGTTTTTATCAGCAAATTCTTGGATATAGTCCTTTATTATCCACTCAAATAGTTTTAAAAGCTACCGATGTTAGACTGACAGGCCTATGGTTTTCAGGACTATTTATCTGCCCTTTTTTTAATATTGGTACCACGTGAGCTTTTTGCAAAACATCTGGTACCAATCCTGTCAGTATATGCTGTCCATAAAGATTAGGAATAGCGGTCTGGCTATAACCTGACTGAGCTCTTTAAGGACTCAGGTGTAAATCATCTTGTCCTGGTGATTTATTTATGTTAAGCTTCTCTAATCCTTTCTGAACTCCGACCTCTGTTATCCACAATGGTAGATCCAGTGACGTGTTACTAACAATACAGTCATAGTTGTTATACCCATCCTTTTCCTGTGTGAAGACTGAAGAGAAGAAAGCATTTAGTACATCTGTAACCATTTTCCCTTTCTCATCCTTTATGGGACCTATGTGTTCTGACCTCGCCCTTTTAATGTTAATATATTTAAAACATTTCTTGTGATTTTTTTTTTTACTCTCCTTTGCTATGTGTTTCTCATAGTCTTTTTTAGCTGAACTGAATGCTTTCTTACACTTCTTATTTCATTCCTTGTAGTGTTGGAATCCTGACAATGAACCCTCTGCTTTGTACTTCTTAACCACTTTCCGACCTCCTCATGTAAATATACGTCAGCAGAATGGCACGGACAGGCACATGTACGTACCGGTACGTCCTCTGCTTGACGTGGGTCGGGGGTCCGATCGGGACCCCCCCGGTACATGCGGCGGTCGGCAAGCTTCGGGGAGCGATCTGGGACGACGGCGCGGCTATTCGTTTATAGCCGCCCCGGAGCTAAACAACGGGGAGAGCCGTATGTAAACACGGCTTCCCCGTGCTTCACTATGGCGGCGCATCGATCGAGTGATCCTTTTTATTAGGGAGACTCGATCGATGATGTCAGTCCTACAGCCACACCCCCCTACAGTTGCAAACACACACAAAGTGAATCCTAAATGTTACAGCGCCCCCTGTGTTTAACTCCCAAACTGCAACTGTCATAAAGAATGCAATTTAAATGCATTTTTTGCTGTGAAAATTACAATGGTCCCAAAAATGTGTCAAAATTGTCCGAAGTGTCCGCCATAATGTCGCAGTCACTAAAAAAATCGCTGATCGCCGCCATTAGTAGTAAAAAAAATAAAAAAATAAAAATGCAATAAAAATGCAAAAATAGGTAGAAGAATACGTATCGGCCTAAACTGAGGGAAAATGTTATATATGTTTTTGGGGGATATTTATTATAGCAAAAAGTAAAAAATATTGCATTTTTTTCAAAATTGTCGCTCTATTTTTGTTTATAGTGCAAAAAATAAAAACCGCAGAGGTGATCAAATACCACCAAAAGAAAGCTCTATTTGTGGGGAAAAAAGGACGCCAATTTTGTTTGGGAGTCACGTCGCACGACCGCGCAATTGTCTGTTAAAGCGACGCAGTCCCGAACTGTAAAAACCCCTTGGGTCTTTAGGCAGCATATTGGTCCGGGGCTTAAGTGGTTAAAGGCCATTATTTTTGTCCTTAATATGACTTTTTATGTTTTGGTTAAGCCACCCAGGATTAACCTTTCTTCTTCTATATTTATTACCCATTGGAATGCACTCAGTGATACTTTTATTTAACCACTTTAGCCCCGGGCCTGTTTTTCAGAGTCGGTGTTTACAAGACAAAACCATTTTTTTTTGCTAGAAAATTACTTAAAACCCCCAAACATTATATATATATTTTTTTCTAACACCCTAGAGAATAAAATGGAAGTCATTGCAATACTTTTTGTCACACCGTATTTGCGCAGCGGTCTTACAAGCGCACTTTTTTTGGAAAAAATTCACTTTTTTAAATGAAAAAATAAGACAACAATAAATTTGGCCCAATTTTTTTATATATTGTGAAAGATAATGTTACGCCGAGTAAAATGATACCCAACATGTCACGCTTAAAAATTGCGCCCGCTCGTGGCATGGCGTCAAACTTTTACCCTTAAAAATCTTGATAGGCGACGTTTAAAAAATTCTACAGGTTGCATTTTTTGAGTTACAGAGTAGGCCTAAGGCTAAAATTAATGCTCTCGCTCTAACGATCGCGGCGATACCTCACTTGTGTGGTTTGAATACCGTTTTCATATGTCGGCGCTACTCGCGTATACGTTCGCTTCTACGCGCGAGCTCGTCGGGACGGGGCGCTTTAAAAAAATTTTTTTTTGCTTTTCGCATTTATTTTTATTTATTTTAGAATTTTTAACACTGAAAAAAAAAAAAAAAAAATTATCACTTTTATTCCTATTACAAGGAATGTAAACATCCCTTGTAATAGAAAAAAGCATGACAGGTCCTCTTAAATATGAGATCTGGGGTCAAAAAGACCTCAGATCTCATATTTGGGCTTAAATGCAAAAAAAAAAAAAAAAATTTGGAAATGTCATTTTTTCAAATGACAAAAAAAAAAAAATGTTTCTTTAAGACGCTGGGCGGGACTGACGTTTTGACGTCACTTCCGCCCAGCGGAGCTATGGGGACGGGCAAAGGAGATTTTTCCTTCAGTCTCGTCCCCGCTCAGCTGCCGGATGGTCGCGATCTCCTCCGCCGCTACCGACGGCTACGGTAAGCGGCGGAGGGCGCGGGACAGCGGTGGGAGGGGGGGGCCCCTCTCCCGCCACCGATAACGGCGATCTCGCGGCGAATTCGCCGCGGAGACCGCCATTATCGTTAACACGGCCGCCCACAGAAGAGATGAATATCTCGATTGTGGCAGCAGCTGCTGCCGTTACCGAGATATTCATCTCTAAAGTGAGGACGTATAACGACGGTGGGCGGTCGTCAAGTAGTTAATATGCTCCCGTTTTTCCTCCATGTTCAATTTTTCAAGGATTTGGTCCAACTTAAAATCCTGCAGCATTGAACGCAGTTTAGAAAAGTTGGCTCTTTTGAAATTTAGTGTTCTTGTACTCCCCTCGTGCCTCCCTTTCCTATGTTTTATGCTGAATGTAATAATCCTGTGGTCGCAAGTTCCCAAGTTGTCTGGTATTTCCACATCTGCAATCAGATCAGTATCATTTGTAATTAATAGATCTAGCAATGCATAACTTCTGGGGCATCCACCAATTGGGACATGAAGTTGTCCTGTAAGACATTTAAGAAATGGTTGGCCTTTATTGAGTGAGCTGTCCCTTCCGTCCAGTCAATGTCAAGATAGTTTTTTCTCCATCACAACATTCCCCTTTCTCGCTTCCATTTTCAACTGTGAAAGGAGATCCTGTTCCTTCAGGTTCGGGGGCCTGTAACATACCCCCTCAAATAATTTCACTCTTACTTTCCCCCCTTGGAGTTTCACCTATACGGACTCCACCTATCCCCTTGCCTCATCACCAATGTCATTCCTCTCTTCTACCCATAAATCATTCCTGATATATAGACACACCCCTCCCCCTCTTCTACCCACCCTGTCCCTCTGATACAAGAAATACCCTTGAATGTTTGCCAGCCAGTAATCTGAGCTGTCAAACCAAGTTTCAGCAGCTCTTTTTTCTTTGATTTTATTGACTCGGCTCCTGGCATTTGTGAACATTCCGCTGAGTTTTGTATGGGTGCATATTATTTTCACCATATGATTTCTCAGCCTTTGTTTTTTATTTGGTAACTCATTACCCCGAATCTAGATGGTATGGATGTATTATCACTAGTGCCTCCACTATTCCCCTCTGTCTTATGCTCACTGCCAGCTCATTAAGGTGCAGCCCATCCTTACTAATGGGCCAATAACCGACTGAAAAGTCAGCCCAGTTCCCTAGGAACCCAAAACCTCCTTCCTACACCAGTTCCTCAGTCACTTGTTAATTTCCCTAATATCCTGTTGCCTCTCTTGTGTGTCTCTGAGAATACTACCTTGGAGGTCCTTCTCTTCAATTTAGCTCCTAAGTTCCTGAAGTCTTTTTTTAGGATGCTTCCCCCTTTTCTTACTTTGACATTGGTACCAATGTGTATCATGACAGCTGGGTTCTCCCCAACCCCACTCAATAATCTGTTCATCTGATTTACGAAGTAAAAAACATACACCCAGTAAAACACATACTATTTGGTTATCACAGTCTTTGTGGCAGATTAAACTATCTGTCCTTCTAATAAATGAGTCCCCTACCACCAGTACCTGTCTAACCTTGCCTGTATCCCAAAACCCCTCCTTACTGGAGCAGTCATTCCCCTGGCAGTTAGGGGAGGGTGCCTGCTCCAGCACTGCAATCTCTGAGCTGATATCTCCAACATCATGCAACTTGACATATTTGTTGGGGTATACCAACTCAAGACTAGCCTCCCTAGCGCTCTTCCCTCTACTCCTCCTTCTAGCTGTCACCCAGCTACCTAACTCTGGCTCTTGTGCCTCCATGTCTTCTCCCTCCTCTACACTGGCCCCACCAGCACATGCTGGGTAATGTCCAAACTCCTTTCCAGGTTGCTGATGCTGCACAGTGTTGCCACCTTGTTTTCTATATCCAGGATCTGGGCTTCCAGAGAAACAACTAGCTGACATCTCACACAGCAGTAATTGCCCTTAAATGGCTCTTTAAGGAAAGCATACATGGAGCAAGATGTGCACTGGGTCGCATTACCAAATGGTTACTCTCAGTACTCCAAATTACTTCTTGTGGTAGAGCTACTCTATGTTACTCCCAGTACTCCACATTGTTTCAAATTACTTAGTTACCCCAATACTTTAAGTAACTTTAAGTTACTCTAAGACACTCCCAGAACACCAAGTCACTACCTAGTACCCAACTTATCAGTCTTTACTCCGATTCACTACTCAGCACTTCCATTCAAGTCCATTCAGTCCAAGTTACTAGATTTATTACTCCCGGTATCCCAATTTACTACCGGTACTATTCCCGGTACCCCAAAGTTACTACAGGTACTATTCCCATACCCCAAATTTACTACAAGTACTGCTCTCACTACCCCAAGGTTACTACAGGTACTATTTGATTCTAATTGTTTTATATCCAATTTTTAACATTTTAACTACATTGAGAATAGGATAGGAATATGATTATTTACCTGAAATGACTGAAAGCCCGCTGACGTTGCTATGGCAGTGGAGCTGCGTATAAAAGCCTTACATCGTTCACCTGACTCCATACCCTTTTTGAAGTCATGTGATCAGTGACGCAATGCGTCGGAAGTACTGCTATATGTGAAGCCGTTTATCGTAATTTTAACTGTAAGTTTACTGCTTTTTTTATTTCAATCATTTTTATTGAATTTCAAGAGTGTAGATACAAGTACATATCAAGAAAGAAACAAGAGAAGCAACAAAAAGAAAAAGGTACAGTAACATAAGGCACCAAGATAACATTTAGGAAACATATGCCATCATCACATCAGACGGTTCTATGTCTTTATTGCATACTTTTAGCTGCCCTTTATCAAGTAATGGTTGGAATTCCTGGTGGCACCCCCACACATCCCCAGATATCGTCAATCACGTACGATCTCTCTATCCGGTCGCAGTGACCAACACTAGGGCGTAAGGGGAACCCCCCAGAATTGTAGCAGGTGAGCGGACTAGCTAATATATTCAGTAAGTTCTAAGTGCAATAAAATTCCTTGAATCAATTGAGACCAAAATTAGAGAAAAGTAATATAACAGAAATGATAACCAAAGTTAACCAACATAAACCATAACATAGAACAATTGCCCTGATCAGCCAGATGAAGCTAAATAGTAGTCAACCAATCGCTGTAAATAGCAATCATACCTCTTTCATGTCTAATTTCCAAGTATGCCATGGAGCCCATAATTTAGATACCTCTTCGTATTTACCCATTGCCGATGCGTGGAGAATTTCGTAGGTACTATGGGTCAGATTCAGGTAGGAGATACGACGGCGTATTTTCAGATACGCCGTCGTATCTCTGAGTCTGAGGCGTCGTATCTTGGCGCCTGATTCAAAGAATCAGATACGCAAAAATTTGTATAAGATACGACCAGCGTAAGTCTCCTACGCCGTTGTATCTTAACTGCATATTTACGCTGGCCGCTAGGGGCGTGTACGCTGATTTGCACCTAGAAATATGTAAATCAGCTAGATATGCCTATTCACGAACGTACGCCCGGCCGACGCAGTACAGATACACCGTTTACGTTAGCCTTTTTCTGGCCTAAAGTTACCCCTGCTATATGAGGCGCAGCCAATGTTAAGTATGGATGTTGGGTCAGCGTCTAATTTTCCGTCGATTACGTCGTTTGCGTAAGTCGTTCGCGAATAGGGCTGGACGTAATTTACGTTCACGTCGAAAGAATATGCTTTTCTGCGGGTTAATTTGGAGCATGCGCACTCGGAAAAAGCGTAATTTAGGTGGGGTCACAATACATTTACATAATACACACCCACATCTTCCACATTTGAATTAGGCGGGCTTACGCCGGCCTATTTACGCTACGCCGCCGCAACTTTGCTTGGTGAATACTGCACTTGCCTGTCAAAGTTGCGGAGGCGTAACGTAATTAGGATACGCTACGCCCGCACAAAAATACGCGGTCCCTACCTGAATCTACCCCTATGTGTTTGTACTGTACTTATAACTTCAGAAATCACTGGAGCCTCGATATTCTTCCAATGTCTAAGAATGACTAATCGGGTGTCCATTAAAACATGCAAAACTACGGGGCGTGGCTTGGCGCGTGAGCCGGATGGACGTCTGAGCACGGAGCTCCGGACTAACGGGGAGACCAGCGGCACAATCCGACTCTGACACAGGCTCTATACACCAACCACCCATCGCTTAAGTCCCGCGGCACATCAGCCATGACCGGGAAGAGGCAGAAGCCGCAGAATCCGCACCGCCTGACGGACTTTTTCGTTCCGGCCGGAGGACGCGCCAGGCAAGATGGCGCTGAGGCCTACTCGTCGCAACGGACCTCATGCGGAGCCCGGACCTCGCCACGAGCCTCACCACAAGGTACTGGTTCTGCACAAGGAGCATCGGATGGTGCATCCTCATCCCCTCCACCTACCCCATCCTCCTGTAGTCCAGCAAAGTCAAGGCCTAGGCTGGATGGCGGGGGATTAGGCCGGGCCACGAGCCCGACAGCCAGCCAGGCCTCTGACTCAGGGGAAGATACCAGGGAATTGCCAGAATCCATCATATCATTCCCCACGCAAAACCAACCCGTGATGGACACTGTCCTCAAGGATATGTTGATATCCCTACGTAGTACCCTACAGTCGGATATGGCCACCTATATGCATCGATTAACGGGGGATGTACAGGAGGTGGGGAACAGGGTGAATCATATCGAATCAAAAATGGAGGAATATGCTACTACGATAAACGAGTTGGTTGATGCTAACGAGGACAGGGAGGCAGATAATGAATGGATCAAAGCAAAGTTGGCAGACATGGAAGACAGGTCCAGAAGGAACAACCTTAAAATCAGGGGGATCCCTGAATCGGTCCAACAACATGACCTGAACCATTATGTCACTTCCATGTTTAAAGACATGCTGCCGGATCTCTCTGATCTGAATGTCACCATTGACCGCATTCACCGCCTGCCAAAACCATCGCATTTGTCAGAGCAGGTTCCGAGAGATGTATTGCTCCGCTTACATTTTTTTCATGTCAAGGACAAGCTTATGGTCAATATGAGGAAACGGGAACAAATCCCGGAGCAATATCAGAACATACAGTTCTACGCCGACCTATCCCAATATACGCTACAAAAAAGGAAAAATCTAACCTCTGTCACAAAAATCTTGCGTAACCACAAAATTATATACAGATGGGGTTACCCGACAAAACTGTCAGTGACCAAGGACAACCGTACCTACATAATAACATCATTGGAAAAAGGCCTTGACCTCCTTAGGGACTGGGGAATCCTCCCCGCGGACCATGAACAACAGGCCTTGACCAGCACACCACACCACGTGGAGCCGGGCTGGAAACAGGTTACCTCCAGGAACGCAAAAACTCATGCTTAATATAGTCTGCAGAGATTTTTAGATTCCTACTATGTCTTCCACTTGTCATTGAGTTACCGCCATTAACATTATTACCCCAATTTTATGCAGCAGGTAGCTGCCCATAGTGACTTGTCGCCTTCTATGGCTCGCACCCTGGGCTCAGGGTTAATGCTGTGCTGTTCTGTTCATGTTTTCTTCTATTTTCTTCTTTTTTCTTTTTGTTCCATTTTTTTTTCTATCATCGAGGTTGATCGGATCACACTCAGATTTTCTAGTAGTCGACGGATGGAAATGCACCACAGCACCAAGATGAATGTCGATATAGATCTGCTTTGCCAATCAATTCGTTACTTCACCCACAAGGATCGAATGAAGTGGAAACCTTCTGACAGTGAGTACCTCTGGTTGAATAAGAGTCGCAACAGGTATCGAACAGTTATACAGACCACTTACTGCACCGACCTTTTGAAATGTTACTCAACTTGCCGAGCATACATTTTTACTGAACAATATG
Source organism: Rana temporaria (assembly GCF_905171775.1). Classification (NCBI taxonomy): domain Eukaryota; kingdom Metazoa; phylum Chordata; class Amphibia; order Anura; family Ranidae; genus Rana; species Rana temporaria. The sequence goes on from NC_053489.1 coordinate 275,687,189, forward strand.
CCACTTAGAATTGTGTCTATGAACGTTAAAGGCCTGAACCACCCAGTAAAAAGGAAATCAATGTGGGCTGAAGCTATCTCACACAAGGGAGACGTTCTGTGTGCCCAGGAAACGCACTTTAACAGCACAGCCCCACCCAAGTGTTCACATAAAAGCTTCCCACATGTATTCATGGCCAATGCAGATTCTAAGACAAAGGGAGTACTGATTGCCATAAAGGACTCAGTGGCCTTTTCTCTACACTCTCAGATCCAGGACCCGTTGGGAAGATTCCTTATACTCATATGCGACATGGACTCTGTTCCTTACACTATAGTGACAGCCTATTCACCAAATACTCACCAGATCCGATTTTTCAACAAATTGATGAAAAGAATTCTTAAGGTGCAAAGAGGTCATTTAATCATTTGCGGTGACTTTAATATCACTCCTGACCCCAAGATGGACTCTACTTCCCAGTCTACTCGCTACCAACCCTCTTTGCTCCCATGCATGCAGGGCCGGGGTGTATATGATGCCTGGCGCTGTCTGCATGGTTCCGAGAGGGACTTCACCTATTTTTCTCCCCCTCATAGGGTTTACACCAGGATCGACCTTTTCGTAGTAGACCAGCAGATACTGCTTAAAACTAAATCTGTGGACATAAATACTATAACATGGTCTGACCATGCATCCATTGTTCTAACTATTGACAATGCAATTCCTCCCCAGAGGAGCTCAGTATGGAGACTCAACACCTTCCTTCTACAACACCGTGACACAAGAGAGGTGTTTGAGTCTAACTTGTCTTCCTATTTTTCTGATAATGCTGGATCGGTTGATGATCCATTTATATTGTGGAATGCCCATAAGGCTTACATGCGGGGTATTGGAATTCAAGTAGGGGCGCGGTTCAAGAGGCAGAGGCAGCAGCGTGTTGTCGAATTGACTGACCAAATAGCTAAACTAGAATTGATAAACAAACAAAATACGTCCCTCACCGTTTCTGACCAACTATCAAAACTCAGGTATGACCTTAGACTACTGCTGTTAGAGAATTTCGAAAGGACAACCAAAAAACTTAAGATGACATACTACTCTACGGGCAATAAAGCCGGGAAATTACTAGCACAAACTCTCAAGGGACATAGATATAAATGTAAGATACCCTTTATTCACCACCCACAATCTCACCAAAAAGAGTACCATCCTCAAAACATTGCTGACGCTTTTAGTCATTACTATAGCACTCTATACAACCTAAAAGATGATCCCTCTACCTTCCAACCAACACCAGAAATAATTAACAATTTCCTCAATTAACTAAATATCCCTAAATTGTCCCCCGAACATCTTTTGGCCTTGAATTTGCCATTTAATGACCAGGAACTGTCCAAAGTAATTGACTCACTCCCCTTAAATAAATCCCCGGGACCAGATGGTTTTAGTGGAGAATATTACAAGAAGTTCAAAGCAACCCTATCCCCTTACTTATTAAAAGTATTTCACTCTGCTGCTGCCTCGGCCTCTTTCCCCCCAGAAATGTTAGAAGCCCTGATCATTACACTGCCTAAACCTGGGAAGGAACCCACCTGCCCGGCAAACTTTAGACCGATCTCATTATTAAACATCGACATTAAAATTTACGCAAAGTTATTAGCACTGAGGCTGGTAGATATTTTGCCTATGTTGATACATCCTGATCAAACTGGATTTACTAAACACAGGCAGACATCCGACGCTACTCGTCGAATGATTAATATTATACATCCAGCTCAGGTGCGATGAAGGCCTTCTCTGCTCCTTTCTTTGGATGCAGAGAAGGCCTTCGATAGAGTCCACTGGTTATATTTGACCAAGGCACTTGAAGCTTTTGGATTTCGGGACGAGATCCTCTCGGCTATCCTGGCTCTTTATTCCAGGCCCTCCGCCAGGGTCTTCATGTCCGGCATTCTCTCTACCCCCTTCACTATTTCAAACGGCACGAGACAGGGCTGCCCCCTGTCCCCTTTAATATTCAATTTAGTAATGGAGCCCTTTGCAGCATACATTAGGTCCCACCCGGACATAACCGGGTTCAACATAGGCACTCAAAAGCACTCAATTAGTCTTTTCGCAGACGACATCATTATGATCATGACGAAGGTGGGTTCCTCCCTAGCCGCGACCTCTGAAGCGTTAAAACTGTTTAACTATGTTTCGTACTATAAGGTCAATGAGAGCAAGTCCTTTATCCTGGGGTTGGGAATTGATCCTGAAACTCGCTCTGGACTTCAATCCCGCTATCCATTCAAGTGGGTGGACAAAGGTATAAAATATTTAGGTATCATGTTAACTGCTCGAATGGAGGACCTGGTTGGTGCCAACTACACCCCATTCCTCGCTACACTAGGTAACAAATTACAGGACCTTTCCTGGAAAGAGTCTACCTGGACTGGGCGTTTAGCTGCATTTAAAATGCTGATCTTACCCCAATTTATCTATTTGTTCAGGAACCTTCCTATCCCAGTCCCAAACAAATTTTTTCAAACTGCTCAATCCCTTGTCGGTAAATATTTGTGGCAGGGAAGGAGAGCTAGATGTGCAGCGTACAAACTATTGAAGTCCAGGGCGACGGGCGGAGTAGGTCTTGTCTCCCTAAAAGATTACCACAGAGCTGCTATATTGGCTCAATTGAAACATTGGTTCCCTGGTGGGACGGTTACCAGGTGGCTGGAGTTGGAAGCTGCACAATGCTCCCAATACACCTTATTTGACTTATTGATCTCATGTAGGAATATCAGCACCACTCTTCCAGACTTGTCGCCTACTACAGTGGCCTCGGTGAGTACATGGAAGGGACTCCTAGAGGAACCCATGACAGTTTCCACCCAAAAGACCATCCATCTTGGTATCTCGGGCCTTCATTTACATATCCCTAACCTAAATATTAAAACTTGGGAATCGAAAGGTCTTCTGAAAGTTGAAGATTTGAGAGTAGGCCCAGCAACCAAGTCCTTCCGATCCCTTCAGATCGAGTTTGGACTACAGGATAGGGACCAATATGCATACTCCCAGATATCCCACCTATTGGCCACCCCCTTTGAGTCATATATCAAGGTACCTTGGCGCGTGTATCTCTATCTATTTAATGCTCGCTCGACTATTAAAGGGATATCTCTATTCTACAATCTAATAGGACAGAAGTCAGAATCTAGCAAAACTCCATCCATGAGAACCTGGGAACTTGACCTGAAGCAATCCTATTCCCTGCCTCAATGGAATCTAGCGGTAATATCTAATTACAAAGCCACAAGGAGTGCTAACCTTTGGGAGCTATCTCAAAAAATACTACTCAGATGGTATCTGACACCTACAAGGTTGGCGGGCTTCTCAAAGAAGCTGTCACCTCTGTGTTGGAGACAATGTGGGGAAAAAGGATCTTTACTGCACATATTGGGCAAATGCCCTAAGTTGACAGCATACTGGACAGAGGTCTTTGACCTCATTGGTCAGTTGATAGGATCTAGAGTTCCCTTTGATCTAGGATTTGCAATTCTTTCATTGGGCATTGAGTCCATGCCACACTCCCATAGATGTATAGTATCTCACGTACTACTAAGTGCGAGACTAGAATTAATGAGACGTTGGAGGTCAGAGGAACTGCCTACTCTGAAGGAGGTGATTAGAACTACCAACTTACATATCACATACGAATCCATGTTCATGGCCTCTCAAAACAATCTGGAACGTTGGCGGCAGGTCTGGAACCCATGGGTAGAATGGTATAAATTGAATGCCGGTTGACATTGATAAACAATAGCTATCCGTCATATCTCACTCATCCTTTCTCCTCTCTTTATCTCTCCCTTAAATACCTTTCCACCTTTTGATCTTTTTCCTATTTTTCTTTTTCACTTCTACTTATGCTTAATGTGAGTTCTACAGTTTATGATATACGAAGCGGGGGGCGGCGGGGCCCTTGGAGCTGGGGCCCTCCCTATAGAGGCGCAGCATGTTCCCTTGGGGGCGCCGGGGGATGGGCCCCTGCTCTTGGGGGTCTCGGTGTCCTCTCATCAGAAGCAGGTTTTTAGTTGGATGTGTTGATAGCCATGCTCATGGTAATGATATTATAGAACTCAGATATGCTATTCCTCTTTCCTATCAATATTTTGTTAGTATTACATGTATTTCATGTTTTCTTACGTTACAACTGTTTTGGCGTTAATGGTACCTAAATCTTTCGGATACAATGATAATCATCTAACTATGTGGTACCCACTACTGTTAAATAACTTGTACCCAATGATTAGAGTTGTATGCTTGAACTCTTTGTATTTGTGTACAATTGCGCTTTGTCTTATATACCAATAAAAATTTATTGAAGATAAAACATGCAAAACTACACTTTGGTATTGCTTGGGGACCTCACCCAATTCCAAGGAAAGGATGGCCATACTAGAATTTAGTTGATAACTGAAGGTTAAAATGTCAGCTATTAGTCTCCCCACCTGGTCCCATAGTTGCTGAATTTTAGTGCATCCCCACAAAATGTGGATCAATGTACCCCTGCCTCCGCATAGTCTCCAACACTCCGGAGAGGTGTCCGAGAATATCTTTGACAATTTATGTGGGGTGAGATACCAGTGCAGTAGAATCTTCTGGTGCATCTCCCTCAGATTTGTGCTTTTTGTAGTAGTGAGTTGTAGCCTGATTGATTTTCCCCAGTATGAGGCTGGGTATTCTACTCCTGTTTCCTGTTCCCAAGCTAATATATTTGGGGTTTTGACCAAAGTTTATTTATCCTGCAGACCCTTATATATAACTGATATACCTTTGGACCCTTTTGTAGGTTGTTGATAATATTTGGCTATCTTCACTGGAAGATGGGTGAGAGTTTGAGGTTTCTTTTTCAATAAGTGCGATAATTGGATATATTTATAGTGCTCGCTCTCAGGTAATTGAAACTTTTGTTGTAAGAAACGTAATGGCCTCAGCTGGGAATTAACAAGTGTGTCCTCAAGTGAGCCGATACCCTTCTCCCCTCACACAGTAAGATCAATGTCCGGAACTGTATGTTGGACTGCTGTGATAGGAAGATGGAAGGGAACCATCTCGCCCCCCCATTTGTGCGCAGTACGAAGGTATACCCAAGCTCTCAACGAGGCAAGTATAGGAGGCGCTAGGTTCCTGTCCAGTGATTTACTATGGTAAGCTGTCATCAAGAAATGTTTTAAATTTCCTTTCGGAATTTGCGCCCGCTCCAATTCCTTCCATAGTGCGTTGGAATTAGGTTCCATCCACTGTCGGAGCTGAGTTAGAATGGAAGAGAAATAATAGTCCTGTAGGTGGGTGTGGCCTATTCCCCCTGCCGACCTGGTTTTGACCAGTTTACCGAAGGCGCACCTAGCTCTCTTCCCCTGCCACAGAAAGCCATTAAGGACAGACTGTAGCGATTTAAAATATGTATTAGGCAGGGGAATGGGAAGAGTCCTAAAGAGGTACAACAATTGAGGCAAAATCGTCATCTTAAAGGCTGCCAATCTACCCAGCCATGATAATTCCGATTGAGCCAATTTCTGCAATTTGGGTTTCAGAGAATTCAAGAAAGGTGTGTAGTTAGCAGCTACTAGATAAGCTGGATTGGAGGTCAAGGTTATACCTAAATAGTTAATGCCCTCGTCATTCCATACGTACAGGAATTTGTTCTGTAGGGATCGCTTGGATTTAGCATCTTTACCCAAATTCAGTATGTATGACTTTGTTTCATTTACTTTATAATAGGAGACCGAGGCAAAGGCATGCAGCGCTTTGTGCACTGCAGCCAGAGACTCGTCAGTTTTGCTAAGTATCAAAATGATATCGTCAGCGAAAAGGCTAATGACATGATGCCGAGATCCCACTTCTATACCTGTGATCTGTGGGTGGGTTCTTAAGTACACCACCAGTGGTTCCATCATCAGATTAAAATTAAGCGGTGAAAGGGGACACCCCTTGGGGATACCATTAGTTATTGAAAATGGAGTAGACAACACTCCTTCTATATGCCTGTGCTGAGGGTTGCGTATACAACGCTATAATGGCACTGTAGATGAGACCACCAAAACCAAACCTTTTCAGGACCCCCGTCAGGAAACCCCAATGTATCCTATCGAACGCCTTCTCTGCATCCAAAGATAGGAGCAGAGAAGGCGTTCCTCTCCGTCTGGCAACGTGAATTAGGTTTATCAAGCACCCGGTGGCATCAGACGTCTGTCTTCCCCTGGTGAACCCGATTGATCCACATCCACAATGTCAGGTAGGATATCTACAAGTCTAGTAGCTAGAAGTTTAGCATATAACTTAACATCGTTATTCAGCAATGATATAGGTCTAAAATTTTGCCGCATATCCGGTGATTTCCCCGGTTTTGGTAAGGCTATGATCGTTGCTCTAAGCATCTCTATAGGGAACGAGGAGGACGCAGCAGCAGATCCGAAAACTCTAGTTAAGTGAGGGCTCAAAATGTCCTGGAATGTTTTATAATACTCCCCTGTAAAGCCATCAGGGCCTGGGGACTTGTTAAGTGGGAGAGTCTGAATGATCCTTTTTATCTCAAGTTCAGTAATAGGGGAGTTAAGACATTGAAGGTGCTCCTGTGAAAGTCTAGGAAGGTTCACCTTATCCAAAAAAGCGTCAATGATATGCTCAGTTGGTTGTAAGATGGTAGGGTCGTCCCTGAGATTATAAAGTGAGCTATAATATTTGCTAAATTTGTCAGCTATTGCTTGAGGGTGGGTTTGCTTTATCCGAGTCGTTGATTGTACTATATGTGAGATTTGAATTCTAACTCCGTGATCCTTTAACTTAGTGGCCAGTAGTTTCCCCACCTTGTTGCCGCTAGTATAGTAGGTAAGCTTCAGTCTTCTGGATGCTTTATCAAAATCGTCAAGAAATTTCAGCCTAAGTTCTGTTCATAAGAGAGTCAGC